>NC_064807.1:26195831-26357938 GCF_023721935.1 Panthera uncia
GCCCCGCCTCCGCCCCGCCCCCGGCCCGCCCCGCCCGCTTCCGCCGCCGCCGCGGTCGCGCGCACCCTCCGGGGCCCCGGCGTCGAGTCTGGCCGGGGTGCCTCGCTCCGCCCCTCCTCTCCTCTCCCGGGGCCGGCTTCCTAGGCCTCGCTAGCACCCGGGAGGCGCGGGCGAGCAAGTCTCTTGTTCTCCGCGGGAGGCGCGGAGCCCGGGCGGCTCGTGCGCCGGCGGCTCGGCTTTGCCCCTGGATGCTCTTGGTTGCGGGCGAGTGCAGGGCAAGTGCAGCCTGAATGTGAGGCCTTGTAGCGCTCTTGCTCTTTTTCTGACGATTAGATTCAGCGAGGTCTTAGAAATGCCCGCATCTGAGCCGTTCACCCAGATCTCAGTGTGGTCAAGGGAAATGCTTCGCTTTTTTCTTAGACTGGCTACGAATTTGTTTTACTGAACAACACAAAACCGTGTTTTCGAGAGTCTGTGTAATCGCAAAGGATGATCCGAGAGAACCATGCTCGAAATTTTGAAAGAAGAATGCACACCTGGCATTAGCAAACAACTCGGGGTTCCTTTTCTTTTCTTCTTTTGACTGTGTTACCTTCCTCGCTGTCTTGTTCTAAATGCTTCGAAAGCGTCGAACAACTAATAAGATCAGGGAGTGTTGAGAAAATTTGACAGTTTTGGTCTCTCTGCTTTTTAGGAGCATTTAAATTTAAATCCATGAGATGCTGCGGAGCAAAGGTCTTAGAATAATAATGGACACATAAGCCCTGGGTATTGTCAGGCACTGTTCTGAGGGCTTTACAAATATTAACTCTAATCTTCACAACAAGTCCTCCAGGAAAATACCATTATGCCCGTTTTAAAGATGGGGAAATAGTATTTATGGTAAAGTAAAGGGCGCTGCTGGAAACCACTTAATGAGGTAGAGTCCTTTATTAACTTCTGTCTATGCTAAAGGTGATTTAAAACGTGTTGGTGCTACTTTTGTATAATGCCTTATCTAGATGCTTTGGGGTCTGAACAGACGTGAGAATCTAGCCAATAATCTGTCCGACAGGCAGACAATGGCCTTTAATAGGTTCTAAAGGGAGTGTAGTGATACATGAATACATTTATTATGGGACAGTAGCGTCACCACACCCAGTTGAGTAATTTTTATACAAAAGACCTGGTTGGGGAAAATTCGGCCTCAAGTGTCTCGAGTTCTACAGGATCACTGGAGGATACATCCTTTAAGAATTTAAAATATTTTTTATTTGCATTCTCTTCGATGTGTTCCCCAATGCCTAGCATCCATTCTGAATGTGCTTTCGAGATTTGTCTTGAGGGTAAATGAGGCTCTCTCAAATGAGATGCGATACTAATAAAAAGATAATGGCAAGATAGCTCTTTTTGTCCATATTATACTGCAATGGGGATTTAAATTAATCATGGGGATCCTTAAAATCCAGTTGTAAAGTTTGGTTTGATTCTTCTTTGGTTGTCACTGTAGGGAATGCTGAGTTTCTCAGAATCTTTGTGAGGATTGTTTGTTGATCTAGACATATCTGTAGCAACTTGAAGCAGAAATTTTGGGGGCGGTCTGGTTCAGGGGATATTAACACTGCTCCGTATGTTAGTTACCATGTATCTTCTGTCTTCAACCACATGCCTGACATTGTGATACATCTTGACAAGTCAACCTTTAACACACCCAGGGCTGGTGTTCTTTTTCTTTGCAGCCGGGGAGTCAGAAGTTCAGGGTTTGTGTTCATAGCTTTGTAGGCCAATTTTTTTCCTAGTGTGTTTTATCTACTTTGTTCAGGGAACTGTTGGCTCCTTCAAATACGTCTGAAATCCAGTGTTCTCTTGCCATCTCCACTACTTCCAACCTGTTACCACCATGATTCACGGCATTGCTGCAATCATCAGCTTTTATTTTTGCCACCCTTAATCTCTACACGACAGCCAGGAAACTGATATTTAAAATCTAAGCCAGACTATGGTTTCCCCCTCAAGACCCCTCAGTGGTTCCCCATTTCTGTGGAAGTAAAAGCCACAGTTCATAGAATGGCTACAAAGCCCCTCCCTTTACTTCTGATCTCACCCCTAATGCCTCTTACCCCTTCATTCACTCCACCCTAGCCACACTACCTTCTTGTGATTCCTTCATCACACCAGGAGAGTTCTTGCCTCAGGATTTTGCACTGGCTGTTCCCTTAACCTAGAATGCTTTCCTTTCTTTGGTGTCTGTTTTGTTCACACTCTCATCTCCTTAGTATCTTCTCTCAAAAGTCATTTCTCCCTTCTTTTTACTTTTTAAAATTTTTATTTATTAATTTTTATTTATTTATTTTGAGAGAGGGAGAGAGAGGGCACGCGCATGAGTAGGGGAGGGGCGGAAAGAGAGGGAAAGAGAATCCCAAGCAGGCTCCACACTATCAGTGCAGAGCCTGACACAGGTCTTGAAACCGAAAACTAAGATCATGACCTGAGTCAAAAACCAAGAGCTGGACGCTTAACCGACTGAGCCACCCAGGTACCCCTCTCAAAGGTCATTTCTCAGGGCACTGGGTGGCTCAGTCAGTTAAGCACAGAGCCCAACACGGGGCTTGAATTCACGGACTGCAAGATCATGACCTGAGCCGAAGTCGGATGCTTAACCTACTGAGCCACTCAGGCACCCCTGTAAAAACCCAATTTAAATTGTAACGAGGGCACAGGACTGCAAGAGCACCTGGCCGCAGGGGTCCCAAGCAGGCCAGCCACTCACTCTTGACAAAATTCAAAGGCCGAGAGACAGTGGTGGTGAAACAGGAAAGGAATTTATTTCGGTGAGGCCAACACCAGGAAGACCACAGACTAGAGTCTCATAGACTGTCTCCAAAGTGCTGAAAATACGTCTGGGTTTCTTTAAGGAGAATGTGGGACAAAGGTGGGCGGGTACGTGCCGGTAGGCAGTGAAGTTCAGGTAGATCATTGTCTTGGAGTCAATCACGTGGGGTCTTGCTGGCTGGGGCAGTGGTTATTGCTTTAGGGAGTAATTTCGGGTTCCCATCACAGGATGCTTTGCCCTGCAGAGTCTTTTGTGTGAGTTAAGAGATAAGCTGGAAGGAACTTAATTAGGAAGTACTGACTGAAGTCAAAATAGAGGTAGTTGAAGTCCTCTGTCAAAACTGGCTTATACAATGAGGATTATTTATTGGCTCACAAAACTGGAAGTTCAGAGTGGTGGTATAAGCTTCAATGTCAGCTTTATCCAGCGGTTACGCCCTCCTGTGTATATGGACCTTGTCTTCACATACACAGGAGGGCATAACCCAGGGGGGGCACGATGACAGTGGCAGTTCCGGATGTCACATCAGTCCACCACCATACCCAGCAGAAAGGAAGATGGCCTCTGGAAGCCAGGAACAACTTTCCAAGAAACTCTTGCAAACTTAAATCAATCTTTGGGAAGGGGGATGCCATTACCCTTAGACCAGTGTTTCTCTACTATTGGACTACTGGAATTTTGGGGTTGGATAGTATTTGGGGGGGGGGGGCTGTCCAGTGCATGGCAACATGTTTAGCAATGTCCTTGGCCTCTACCCAGTGGACTTCCCCCTAGTTGTGACAATCCAAAATATCTCCAGGCAGTGCCAAACATCCCTGGGGAGCAATATCACCTCCAGTTGAGAACCACGTCTTAGACCGTCAGGCTCACCCTTGGAGCGAGGGGATAGGGTCGGTTGACTTTGGGGCACTTGCATTGTTTGAGAGAGGATGAGATAATGGATGAAATCTAGGTCCTATGAGGAATGAGAAAGGTGAGAATGCCAGCCAACAGTGTTCATTTCACCTCTCTTAAACAAATTCACCTCCAGACTTTGCAGCAAACTTTGGCTTTCCCGTAAATCAGGGTATACGTGGGAAAACTGAAAAATGTGTTTAGAATTTTGCTGTTTGATCAGGGAAGAACTTCTAGTCTGATATCCACCTTCTTAGAATATCAGAAGAGACAGATGCTCCTTCCTCTGCTCCATGGAAGTCAGAGGACAGAAGATAATTAATGTTGTATTGGAGGGAGACAACATTCAGGGGGCCTTTGAGGGGCTCTTGTTGTACAGTCTTTTCAAAGACCTTCCTCCAAGTCAGGTTTAGGCTGGACTTTTCTTTTAAAAAAAATTTTTTTTTAATGTTTATTTTTGAGAGAAAGAGGCAGAGTGCGAGCGGGAGAGGGACAGAGAGAGAGAGGGAGACACAGAATCCAAAGCAGGCTACAGGCTCTGAGCTGTCAGCACAGAGCCTGACGCGGGGCTCAAACCCACAAACTGTGAGATCATGACCTGAGCGGAAGTCGGATGCCCAACTGACTAAGTCACCCAGGTGCCCCAAGTCTAGACTTTTCTAATTTCTGTGGCTTGAGGAATTGCCAAGAGCTAACAGACTCTCCAGCTCCTGCCTGCCGAAGAGTCTTAGCTTACATTATTCCAGGACCTTCTGTTTACAACCTGAAACATATGTTGCATGAAGTAAAAGAAGTTAATTTCCAGTGCACATTGTCAAATCCCAGGAAAATCAGGAAGCTAGTGAAAACAAATAACTCAAACCTAGATTTTGTTTTTCCTGAATTAGCCATATACTTATGGTCATTCATTTATTTCATTTTTTTCGAGAAATGTCGAGTGCCTGATAAGGACCCTTATGAGTGAGGGAAAACAGACACAGTCCCAGATCTTGAAGGGTTGAAAAATACGGTAATGGTGGCAGATGTCCTGAATTTGAAAATTTAAGACTTGGCTTTGAGTCTCCTCCCCCACATTGATCTAGTCTTACTCTGGGGCCCTACTCTCTTCTGGGAACTATGGGAGAGAAATTTTAACTTGCCAATTAACATACCCCAGTCTTCTGATTTAAATCAGACCTTTGATGGTTTGTGTGAGCGATAAGCCTACCGACCCATCAGAGGAGGGATGAAGAGACTCGGAGCACAGTGAAGCAACATCCTTGCAAGAGCAGGTGTCTGATGGACAGGCACACCTGGGGCAGTTATAGCAGACAATTTATCTCCTAGCATTCAAGTCCCTCCCCTGGTTCCTCATTGGCTGAGTACTACAAAGGTTATAGCCTTACCTGGAAGTCTCCTATGCCCATGTAAGGTAAAAAAGTAGCCTGACTTGGGGGGTGGGAGGTGTGCCTGGGTGGCTCAGTCAGTTAAGCATCTGATTTCAGCTCAGGTCATGATCTCCTGGTTTGTGAGTTCGCATCCCACGTCGGACTCTGTGCTGACAGCTCAGAGCCTGGAGCCTGCTTCAGATTCTGTGTCTCCCTCTCTCTCTGCCCTTTCCCCACTCCACTCATGCTCTGTTTCTCTCTGTCTCTCTTGAAAAGAAATAAACATAAAAACAAAAGTAAGAAAAAAAATAGTCTGATTGGAACAAATGTACCTTCCCTGAGGTGATGCAGAGACTGTCAGTCCCTCCTCCCTTTGTTCTTTGGCTCATGTTCACTGCAAAGCCCTTGAAAATAAGCATGCAAAATACAGAGGGGAATAAGAACCAGGAAGTGAAGTATCTTAAGGTTTGGAACTCCATTGTTGGGGTGGTGAGAGGTTCATACATCTTTCCAATAGTCTGTAAACCTACTGTTAACTAGACAGCACAGCTTTTATTTGGTATTTCTGAAAATGAATCATCTCCTTCACTCCTCACAGTTTGGTCTCTTGAATATGTGTCCCATTGTTCAGATTTCCTTCTCCACTTTCCTAGGATGCTACCTGGGGATGTGATGCTCTGGAATCATAGGACCAGAAAGACGTGTCCCTGGGTACACATCCACAGGCTCTGTGAGTGGACCTGTTTCTTTTCTGGTGTCTTTCCCATTGCTCTTCTTTGCCTTGTTGCTAAATATCTATCTAAGGCTGAGTCTGAGGTTTGGGGACTCGTGGTTGGTTCTGTCAGCCCAGTCCACCCCCAGTGGTTCGATGTTGTCAACTTGGACCTGCCCTATACTTGATGACATTGTGCATCCCTCTTGAGGTCTAGCTGCAACTCCTAGGTGATTTTCAGCATGGGTGCTCTACAACCCACCCCCCAACCCCGTCCCCTCCAGGTCTGGCAATTTCCAGGTTACTTTGCCATCTGTCTTCCTTGGCACTGAGAAGAATCCAGAAATGCCTGGATTCTTTTCAAGGACATGTAGAATCTCAAGTATGCCTGAAGTGCCAATTTCAGCCTTCCTCTGTGTGACTGTGTCCTGCTGTTACTTTTACACTCCCCAGATCGCCCTATTTGTCTCTTGGTCATCTACTTCCCCCTGGTTCTGAGCTGGGGATGGTTCATGTGCTCCAAACTTTCCCCTCAACTAATCTCACCCTCTGAAGGATGGGAGGTTCTGCTTCCTCTTCCTGTTGCCATGGATATGAGCAGCCCTGTCTTTCCCTCCTCCCCACCTCCCTTTCAAGCCACAGCCATCTCTTTTCCCATGGAAACCCAATAGCCAACTCCAGGCTGTTTCTTAGATTCCACTGCATGTCTCTCAAATGTCATGGTGGAGAAAGAGCCTCTCATCTCCATACTCATCAAATGCCTCACTCTAGATTTCTCTAGGTTCCCTGTGGGTCTTCCACCCCCAGGGCTTCCTAAGGTTGAACCTCCCAAGAGGCCTCTGAGTGATGAAGGTGCATAAGGCAAGCTGAGGGCAAAGTACAAGCTAACAACCCCTGTCCCTCCCCCAGGGTGGAATATGTGTGGTATACCTCAGGCACTCCTGGCTGCCCAAGCACAAAGGAAAGGGCAGAAAACAAATGGTTAAACTGATAGAGTCTCCATCAGTTTACAAATATGTTATCAATAGCCTAATCTCCAAGAAGTGCCTACTGTCTTAATGATAATGCTTTGCTAGAGGGAAAAACAACCTTAGCTTGACAATAGCTAGGACTCTAGTAATCTGTGAGTCTTTTTTAGCATATGGAAGTCCCTTTAAGAAACTTCTTGACTTTACCTCCCTCAACTCCACAGTGTCACTCTTCACCACCCCAGTGCAGCTCTTCCTGGCCACAGGTCCCATTCCCGTGCTGTAATGAAATCACCTCTTTTGCACCAAAGACATCATCAAGAATTCTTTCTTTGCCGTCAGCTTCGGACTCCCACCACCACTCCAAAACCCCATCATGAGCATTCACTGGATCTGGAACCTATGCCCCAGGGCCTGCAGCCCTCCCTTGGCTACCTAAAGCTGAGGCTATCTGAGGCCGTCAGAACTCATCACTAGGCTGTCTTCGGCTTTCAAGATCCAACCCTCAGAAGATGCCAGGAAGCCACTGCCTCTCTCCTTGCCAATGGGCCCTGCACAGATGGAGAGCTGGATACTGGACCCAGGGGCAGTGAGGAAGAGAAATCAGGCAGAGGTTATTCAGAAAAAACAAGCCAAAACAAAACCGTATTTCTTTCAAAAGGAGACATAGCTGGTGGTGGGTGGGTCTGTGGCAGAAGGATGGAAACTTCAATTGATTGAATAAGCACTGGGTTGAGCCCTTGGTACTGGATCCAATAGTCCTCTTGTACTTCTGTGGTTTGTGTTATGTTATAAAACAGAGGCTCAAAGAGTGAACTCATGGGGCTATGGCAACACGGCTTTAGTTGAGACCTAACCAGAGTCTCTCTGAGTCCAGAGTTTTTATGTTCTTTTTAACCTACCATGCACCAAGCTCCTGTCCTCTGATCAAGCCCCCCTACCCCCGAAGAACCACTGTTCCTTTTGAATGCTCCCATTCTGAGATCACACTCTGAAACTGGGACTACTGGTCTCCAGCTATAGATCCTGCTCCATGTCTACTTTGCTTTAATTTGGGGCAACGTATCTTCCTTCCTGGGCCTCAGTTTCTCTACCTGTAAGCAAGAGATAAGGAACATTAAGCCAAACATCCACTATTCCTGACTGATCACAAGAAGTTCAGTTCTTCTCGGTAACTTGTTTTGGGGTGTGCATTTTTATAAGTTTATATATATATATATATATATACATATATATATATAATTTTTTTAATGTTTATTTTTGAAGGAGAGAGAGAGACAGAGTATGAGCAGGGGAGGAGCAGAGAGAGAGGGAGACACAGAATATGAAGCAGGTTCCAGGCCCTGAGCTGTCAGCACAGAGCCCAATGTGGGGCTTGAACTCACAAGCTGTGAGATCATGACCCGAGCCAAAGTCGGAGGCTGAACCGACTGAACCATTCAGGCGCCCCTCTATGTTTATATATTTATAATGATTTACTTCTACTGATTATTTTATTTTATTTTTTTAAAAATTTTTTTTCAACGTTTTTTATTTATTTTTGGGACAGAGAGAGACAGAGCATGAACGGGGGAGGGTCAGAGAGAGAGGGAGACACAGAATTGGAAACAGGCTCCAGGCTCCGAGCCATCAGCCCAGAGCCTGACGCGGGGCTCGAACTCATGGACCGCGAGATCGTGACCTGGCTGAAGTCAGACGCTTAACCGACTGCGCCACCCAGGCGCCCTCTACTGATTATTTTAAATTAGAGTGAGAAATTAAATTATATGTATATATTTTTTTGTTTTTTTTTTAAATTTCTAGATTTATCTTCTATTTGAGATACTAAATTTCCATTTAGAGTTTTGAAGTAAAATTTGCTAAAAAAAAGTATTAAAAAGATCAACTCCATTTGATGAAAATTATTAATAATTATCCAGAGATGTCAAAAATCATAAAGATGACATACCCATGATTGAACTTTGCTAAGCACTGGACCTAAGGAAGAGAAAAGAAAATACCCATGAGGCTGACTAACATTTACAGTAAGAACAGTAAGAGAAACTGATAAGGAAGACCAAAAAAGGAGGGGCTTCTATGATAAGGAATTTGAGAGAGGGTAATATTGCAAGTCTTTTCTCCGAGCTGCTCTGGCCTCATGGATGCCAAATGTACCAAAAATGCAAGACAAGACATCCAGGTGTTCTTGGGAGGGGAGGGCCCCTAAGCAGGTCAAGGCATCTTACTAACGGCATTGGGTGACTCAACTTTCCAGAAGCAATCCCTGCTAACTATTATCTGTTGCTTTGGAACTATTCTCGCCCAAGCCACAGAGATGGACGTTGAGAAGGGAAAAAAGGTAGTGTAAAGGATGAGAAAAGCGAGGTATTCAGAAGTCAAAGCTGGGGAGAGCAGAGCAGGGGGAGAGGTGAACTTTGAAATGCAGTGACAGAAAAACCCTAAATTAGGGTTGTACTGACAATACGTAAGGAGAAAATATGACTTGAGGAGTAGTCTTCATTAAAGAAGATTGAGGGGCATCTGGGTGGTTTGGTTGGTTAAGCCTCTGACTCGTGGTTTCGGCTCAGGGCATGATCTCACGGTTCGTGAGTTCTAGACCCAAAGCAGGTTTTGTGTCCTGGTGCAGAGCCTACGTGGGATACTCTCTCCTTCTCTCTCTCTGTCTCTCCCCCGTTCACGCACACATACTGTCTCTCAAAAATAAGTAAATAAACTGTAAAGAAGGGTTGAGTTTGATTAAATAAAAATAGTAAGTAAAGAAACATAATATGGTCCTGACCTTGAACTGTCCTGGGGTTCCTGACCTGGCATGCTTTATCCCCTGGGCATGGAGCAGGCCAAAGTGCCTCTTAGAGCCGGGCTGTCAGGTAAAATACAGTGTGATCAGGGCAATGTTTGGGGCATACTTATCGTAAAAAAATTGTTCATTGTTTATCTGAAATTCAAATTTAACCAGTGTCCGGTATTGAGTTAATTGATTAAGTATTGTTGCTAAATTCAACTACCTCCAAATGTCTCTGGGGTTTTCTGCTGGAGCTTGCATTCTTGGTAAGGATTCACCAACTGATGAATGTTTACTGGTTCCCAGATTGTCTAATTATTCTGTCTTCTTCCAGTGACAGTATAAAAAGCTCCCCCAGCCATGTTGCATTTTGCAAAATGTCAAACCGACAGAAAACTTGCAAGAAATGTACAATGAACATCTATTTACTATCTCCATAGCTCACTGATTTTAACATTTTGTTGCATTTTCTTTCTTTCTTTCTTTCTTTCTTTCTTTCTTTCTTTCCTTCTTTCTTTCTTTCTCTCCCTCTTTTCCTCCCTTTGTGCACGTGTGTGTGTGTTTAGCTGAACCATTTGAGAGTTGCAGACATCCAGACACCTAAGCCCCCAACCTCTCAGCATGTAACTTTTAAAAACAAGGATATTTTCCTGTATAACCACAATGCAATTCTCACATTCGGGACATTAATATTGACACAATACTATTTTCTAACATAAAGTTCATATTTTAATTTCTGCAATCATCCCAATAATGGCACACTTTGCCATTTAACACTGTTTTACTTTTGGGGTGTCTGGGTGGCTCAGTGGGTTAAGCATCTGACTCTTGATTTGGGCTCAGGTCATGATCTCACAGTTGTGAGATCGAGCTCTGTATTGGGCTCTGAGCTGAGCACAGAGCCTGCTTGGGATTCTCTCTCCCTCTCTCCCTGGCCCTTCCCTGCTTACATGCACACTCTCTCTCAAAAATAAAGAAACATTTAAACAGAAACAAAAACAAAGAAAACACTTTAAAAAATTTTTTTCTTCCATACTTGAGCAAGAATCATATACTATATTTATTTTCATGTCTCTGTAGTATTCTTTTTTTTTTTTTAAAGTTCATTTATTTATTTTTGAGAGAAAGAGATAGAGAGAGCAACTGGGGGAGGAGCAGAGAGAGGGAGAGAGAGAATCCCAAGCAGACTCCACACTGTCAGCACAGAGCCCGATGTAAGGCTCAAACTCAGAAACCATGAGATCATGACCTGAGCCAAAACCAAGAGTCCAACACTCAAGCGACTGAGCCACCCAGGTACCCCTCTAGTCTTCTTTAATGTAGCTCGGCTTGCCAATGTTTTATTATTGTTTGGTTATTCATGACATTAGCATTTTCCAAGAGTCCAGGCCTATTCCATTTCAGATGTCTGGTTGTTGCCTAATGGTTAGACTTAAGTTAAACACATTTTGCAGGAATACTACCAGGTAATGTTGTATCACACATCATAGTGAATCAAAACAGAGGACCCATGAGGTGAATAGATTTGTAACAATGATGTTACGTTTGATCATTTGGCTAAGGTGTTATCTACTATACTTCCCCCATTACAAAGATCTCCTTTCTCCCTTCGTAATTAATAAGTAACTTGGGATGTGACACTTTGGACTGTGTGAGTATCCTTCTTCCCCCATGTTTCTCCCTATGGTTTTAGTATCCACGGATGATTCTCTCTTGAAATCAAATATTATGATGGTAGTTGTGAAATAGTGACTTTCCATTTCTGTCATCTCTTCTGTGTTTCTTAGTTGGCATTCTTCTATAAAGAAGGGTTTTCCTTTCTCTCCCTAATCCCTTAAAAATTTAAAAAAATATATGTCATGATGGACTCATGGATTCTACTTTATTCAGTGTGTTGTAATCGATTCCTGTCATTATCCATTTTAATGTTCAGATTGTCCCAAATCTGGCAGGTGACAGCCCCTTAAGCTGGTTCTTGTATCTCTTTGGCCTATCTTCCTCAGTTTTGAGCACTGCCTTGATTTCTGGCACAACAAGATATTCTGGGTTCACCTTGAAATTAGGCATTTTCTCAAAGGGTTTGGGGAATGGTGTTCAGGAAGCAAGACCTTGTTCCCCGTATGATTATCGCTCTGGGGAGAAATTGCTTTTAGGTCTTCTCAGATGGACAGAACTAGGAAATGCTTTCCAAAAATCATGGGTTCATAATGATACCTCTAATTGATGCCCAATCCAAATAGGATTCTTCCTCTCCCTCCTCCATCCCATAGTTGCATTTTTGTTCTCCCACAGTGAACTCCCTGCTTTCTCAAAACATCAATATATTTACTCATTTGCTCAATCCTGCAATATACATAAAGCAGTTTCAGAATTGCTTCACCCACATCACTATGCAAACAAGCCTACCAAGTAAAGTTCAAGGTTTCTTTTATCCTTAGAATCCCACTGAAAGCATACAGTCAGAATACGTTGTTATTATGTTCAAAAGCTTTTGGGATTCATTGTTTTTCTTTGTAATTTGTGTTATCAACTTGGTTATAATCAAGTACATTCCTTTCTTTCGCTTTCAGGTTCTCCTACCGTCCCCCACCCCTGCCATTCTTGTTGATTTAGCTTTATTTTTTGAATATGTAAAATGTCGATGTGCTTCAAAATCCAAAACTGTATAAAAAGTTACATTCAGATACACCTGTCTCTTTCCATCTCTTCCATCCCATTCCCCCAAATCCCATAGGTAATCGAATTCATTCATTTCTTGTTTATCTTTTCTGGGTTTTTTTGTAAAAAAAAAATGAATAAATATGTTTCACCTTTATCATATCAAATGTAGCATACTACATATAATCTTTAGCACCTTGTTTTCTTTCCCACTCAATAATATATTCTGGAAATTAGTTTATGCCAGGGCATTGAAATCTTTTTTGTTTTTTAATTTTCTAGCTATATGGTACTCCACTGAGTAAGTGCACCATAGTTTATTCAAACTTCTATATGGGCCTTTAGGGTGTTTCCAATATTTTGTAATTACAAATAAGGTTGTGGGGCACCTGGGTGGCTCAGTCTGTTGAGCTCCTGATTCTTGGTTTTGGCTCGGGTCATGATCTTGCAGTTAGCGAGTTCAAGCCCCGCATCATGCTCCACACTAACAGTGCAGAACCTCCTTGGGATTTTCTCTCTCTCTCTCTCTCTCTCTCCCTCTCCTGGTTATATTCTCTCTCTCCCTCTCTCAAATATAAATAAATAACCTTTAAAAAAATAAAAAAATAAACAAATGATATTGTAAGGAATAACCTTGTGCATTTATTTTCTTGTATAGTTGGAGGTATTTTTAGAAGAAATTCCTAGATCTGCCAGAGAGTAAATACATATGTAGTTTTGCTACATATTATCCAATTCCCCTTCATGGGAATTGTACCATTTTGTACCCACCAGCCACAAATGAGAGTGTTTATTTTCCCCACAATGTGTCCAACGGACTGTTTTGTTAAGAGTTTACATTTTTTGTGAATATGATGGGTGAGATATAGCATCTCATATGGTTTTAATCTCCACAGCTTTTTTTATGAGTTGAGCATCTTTTTATATGTCCTTTCTCTTTTCAAGTAGGTATAACATTTTGAATACTTACCTTGAATCTTGCATCTGTGTTGCAATAAAGTGAAACAAATGTTTCTTCTCAAAGAATCTCGCTTTTGGTGGTTTTATGCACATGAGAAGTAGTTTTATAATGACCTTCAAGATAAAGCATTATTTTGTAACGATATTGCAAAACAGTTTGATATGTTAAGTTAAAAAATTATCTGAGTGGAGTAAATTGTGTGTTTTTCTGTGCAATTTGGAGAAAGGTTGATAATAATCTCTTTATTTTAGTATATAGCTCTGTTCCAAAAGATTTTCACTTTGATCCTGTGAGGTATGTTGGGCAATGGTAATTACCCCCTTTTTACAGATGAGGAAACTGAGATGGAGAGAAGTCTGGGGACTTACCCAAAGCCATGTGACTAATAAGTGGCCAAGTCAGAATTAGAACTCAGGCTGTTTGACTTCTAATTCAGTGTTCTTTAGGTAACTAAATGCTGAACTATGAATTTATGTATTGGGCATTTGTGTTTTGATGATGGTTCAGAAATGGGAGTTTTTATTGTACATTAATGGAAAATACATTTAAAAATATTATTTAAGTGAAATTACTAAAGTTAACAATGCTACATGTTTTCTCTTCTGATTTTGGGCAATCTCAGTTGCTCAGGCTAAGCCAGATTCATAGTCAATGGAGATAACAAAGAGAATGGGGATAAAGTATAAGCCGGGGTCTCTTTGCCATGTTCAGATTTTCTTGGGGATTTCTGTCAATTTCTTTTCAATGACTTCCCAATCCTCTTGAGGTAAAGACTACTCCATCACATTGTCCTCAGTCCCCAAAGAGTCTGGTCCTTTCAATGTCACCCTGCCCATTCTTCCTGGGCTCTTTCCCCTACTTCCCACTCTTTGCCCTTTCTCAGTCCTCAAACCTGCCTCCCCAGGGCTTTGCACACATTCTTCTTCCCAAGCTGCTTTTCTGTCCTTTCTTTGCTCATCACTCAGTGCTCAGGTCAGACGATGCTTATTCAGGGAAGCATCTCAGGTCTCCCTGACTGGGCTAATCTCTGTTACATTCAATATAGTTTCATGTAGCTCTTCTTCATAACACCCATCACAGTTGCAATTTTACAAATGTTTGTGCAATGACTTGGTCAATGTCTGTCTCACCCACTAGTGTGCAAACCAGAGCAAGAACTCTGGCTTTGTTCGCAGCCCAGCACAGCACCTGGCACATGGGCAGATTTCTGCCAATACTGATGGAAGAGTGATGGTGTGCATGGTTGCACACAAGCATGAGCCCAAGCAGTTCCCTTGGCTGGGAAGACTGCTTCCATTCCTTCTTCTCTTTTCTAGGTCTTTTTTCACCTTTGCATATCTGCTCACACTTTGAGGCTGTAGTAGATGTACACATAATTAATCACTTTTTTTCTAGATCTGACCTCTGCGTGTATGTTGTAACCTATCAACTCAGACACAAACTCTGTGTGAACTCATAACCCACTCCTAAGCCTTCCAGGGTTTAGTAGTTTGAGTGAGAATTTGTGGAGATGTGTCTTCCATTACTACCCATCATTTCACTGACTTTTTCTTCTCTCTTTCTAACAACTTTCTATATCCTCCTGACTCTTTTTTCTCTTCCACTTCTGGAGTGTCACAGGCACCTCACCCTGTGCAGGGTGATTTTGCAGAAGTCATGATGCTAGTCAACATCCATGACGCTTACGGGTATTTCTCTTTCCCAAATGGACTGACCTGGGCTTTTCCCCAACAAACATGGATCCCATGCAAGATGGGTACCAACTGGTGAAAGTAAGTAATAATAAAATAATGCCAGTTTATTGTGTTACAGTACAGTGATATCACTTCTGGTCAAGTTTGAAGGATGTCCAGGGCCCTAGCCTATGCCATCCGGAGACAGATTGGTGGAGGGGAAGTCGAGAGGAAGTGAGAACAATGAGTAACTCCTTCTCACTTCCTGAGACACATCCTGTTTGCCACACTCCTGTCATAGACCCTCCCTATTACTTTCCAGCCACTTCCTCTCTTCCTGTTTCTACCCTCCGACAGAATAGTAGAAAAGATGACATTCTAGGTTCCTCTGAAGCCTTGGGCAAAATCAGATTCAGGATAGGTCATTTTAGTTTCTGGAGTCACTAGTTAGGACCTGCAGCCATTCAAGGAGCCCTGATTGTGATGCAAATACTTGCGTGCATCTGAGTTTTCAAAGTGGGTACTTCTGCGACCCTGGGTTCCTCTTTCAGATTTCATTGTACCCCTTTACCCCATGCTATCTTGTGCAAGCTCTTCATGTGTTGCTGTCACTTTCCGAGGCTGAGGTTTTGGTACCTATCTTGGAAGGTTTTATTCTGGTCTAGGTGTTTGTAAGTGTGAGCCTTGATTTAGATAAATCTACAATAAATGGCCTCCCCTGCTGTCATAGAGCGCTTGTGTGTCAGAAGCTGTAGTATGGCAGTAACTGGCATTATCTCATTGTATCCTTACAGCTGTCCTTTGAGACAGATGGGTGAACTATTATCCCCCATCGTATAGGTGTGGAAACCGGGACTTGGGGGAAGAGAGGAAGCTTGTCCTAAGACACACAGGTAGGCAGAGTAGAACCAAGTTTTAAACTTCTGACTCATACCAAAGTCAGTGAGTGTCAATATGTCAGGCTATTTACCATGGCTGGCAGGAAGGGAGGGTAAGGAATGAAAATCGGTGTTAAGTCAACAGATGTTTACATGTCTCTAAACAGTGCAATTTCCCCATAGGAGTCACCCAGGAAGAGGCAGTAACCCCTGAAAACACATTGGTGAACTTGGCTCTGACTGAACTGCTGTTAGGTCTTGTTTTCTCTCATCCGTGTCTTACTCATTTTTTTTTTTTTTTTTTTTTTTGCTGGCATCTTTTTGTTATTCATTAACCAAAAAGCCTCAATGAACTCTCTTTTGGAATAACAGGTTTTATAGTTTTCTTGAAAAAAAAGCCACTTCTCTCTTTGCTTTTCCCTGGGACTTCTTCCCACAAAAGGCAACATCCCTAAATTTGTATCATATTCCAGGCATTAGAGATCCAGTGTCAAACCTTTATGGGACTTTAAGGTTATTTAATTCCTGCTGCACACACACACACACACACACTGATTTTGTATAGTCATCATTTAAAATATAAATTTAATATGTATATATAAAATATATATATATATATATATATATATATATATATATATATACACATACATACACTCCCTGGGCTGCTGGAAATCAATAATTAATTAAGGTGACTTAAGAACATGTTGAGTTCATGAGAGTAGGGAGAGAGCCAGTTACAGTGTAAAGATCCAGTTCACCATGAACCAGTTCTGGAAACTGCTTACAGACCACAAGGGTTTATACAGCAAGAGGGCTGGTGACATTATCCCTTCTAGAAAAATAGAGTGACTCAGAATACAGATGTTCCGCCTACCTACCCTTGCATTTATAATTGTAAGCTGGCTGTGGCAGTTCACAGGGACTTTTTGCATCATCTTTTCTTATATTTTCTGATGCTGCTGCTCTTTTTAGAACAATCTAGGACATGTCAGCTGCAAAGTGCACCAGTTGCCTGCAAAGAGAGAGCTGGTTTTTATGTAGGGGTGGGGACACAGTTCTTCTTCTCCCTCTCTGCTTGGTAACATGGTTGAGAGAATGAGCTAATAATCCTCAAGGAAGTATATGAATTCTAATGAACTCAGATACTTGGAGAACATCATGAAGGAAGGCAGTTTAATGCAACTTCTTTTTTTAAAGTTTATTTATTTAGTGTGTGTGTGTGTGTGTGTGTGAGAGAGAGAGAGAGAGAGAGAGAGAAAGAGAGAGAGAGAGAGACAGAGAGAGAGAGAGAGAATGAGCAGGGGAGGGGCAGAGAGAGAGAGAGAGAGAATCCCAAGTAGGCTCCACACTGTCAGTGCAGAGCCTGATGGGGGGCTTGGACTCAAAAACCATGAAATCATGAACTTAGCCAAAATCAAGAGTCAAACGCTTAACTAACTGAGCCATCCAGTTGTCCCTAATGCAACTTCTAACTTTAGTCCTGGTATGTATAAATGAGGAAAATATGATCATTTCACTAAAAATTTTTTTCTTAGAGTTTATTTATTTTGAGAGAAAGAGAGAATGAGAGAGCCGGGGAGGGGCAGAGAGACAGGGAGAGAGAATCCCAAGCAGGCCCTGTGCTGACAGCATTGACAGCTGGGTGTCCCAAGCCCATGAACTGTGAGATCATGACCTGAGCCAAAACCAAGAGTCAGATGCTTAACCAACTGAGCCACCCAGGTGCCCCGATTTCATTTTAATAAATAAATATTAACACAAAGATAAACCAGAGAAACCTGAATTTGGATATAGCTTCATGAAATAGAAATAAACTGGGTCCCTACTGCAAAATCATTTTTTGGTGCAGTGTGCCTTAGGACTGTGTCCCTCCTGGTATTTTTTCCTGTCTGCAATGAGTGTCCCAAGTCCAGGTAGACCCTGGATTCAGATAAGCAAGTGGAACTTCAGGTCACACAAGTTCATGGGTTTCCCTGGCACAGGAGAAAAGACATAATAATAATAATAATAATAATAATAGTTGTTGTTATAATTATTATTTTTATTTGTCAAGTATTTTATCTGTATAAAGCATTCTACAAGGCACTAAATTCTGGTTTCCACTTCAGCCTTCTCATCCCTTCAGTTCCTGAGATGTGGAGAGGGATGGTGGAAGCAGAAGCGACAGTAGCTTTTTTTTTAATTTTTTATTTTTAATGTTTATTTATTTGTGTGTGTGTGTGTGAGAGAGAGAGATAGAGAGTGAGCAGGGAAGGGAAAGACAGAGAGGGAGACACAGAATCTGAAGCAGGCCCCAGGCTCTGAGCTGTCAGCACAGAGCCCAACCCGGGGCTCAAACTCACAAGCCGTGAGAGCATGACTTGAGCGGAAGTTGGATGCTTAACTGACTGAGTCACCCAGGTTCCCCAGAAGCAATAGTATTAATATCACAGAATTTCAGAGCAGAAAAGCACTTCAGAGGAATACTCCTCAAGTGTTCCTTAAATAGGGATTTATAGATTGGTGACAATTAACAAAAAATCTTCATCAGTTTGGACAAAATGAAAAAGAAACAAGAAAGTGAGTTTGTATAAAGTTAAATGTCTTTAACTTGAAAGGGAACTTTAAAAAAGAATTCTTGTCCTAAAAAGCCATTTTATGGTGATTTGGGGGGAATGAAATCTTTTACCTTCTACCATTTCTTTGCTGCCCCTTTTTCTAGGAATGAAACCAGAATATGTCACTACAAAATATGCCTCTTTGATAGAAAAGTGATTTTGAACTGAAAGCAATAAAGACAGAATGAACACAGGAAAAGCTCTCCCTTTTTTTCTGTCTAGAAGCAGAGTATGGGTCTCCTTTTACTGAAGATAGAGTCTTATCAGCCCAATGACATCAGAGGAATCTGCAAACAAATCTGACTTCATTAGTTTCCTCCCATGTATTTACCTTCCCACAGGTTGCCATCCTTGGGAGTCTGAAACTGCTTTCCTTTGTCCTGTCATTTCTCTAGAAATTTATTGTTCTAGGTGGAAGGTGCTGCATAAGCTGGAGTTCTAAGCTACTGCTTTGAGTTGCTCTTCATTTCAGTTTTTCCCACATGATGTGTGCTGCATGCTTTGTTTTTCTCTTGTTAATCTTTTCTTTCTTTTTGTTTTATTCTTTCTTTCTTTTTTGTTAAGGGATCCCAGGTAAAAACCTAAGATGGGTAGAGGTACAGTTTTGCTTTCCTTGCACCTTTCAAAAGAGAAGAAGCTGGAGAAACAGATGGAGAACAAAGTGTCACTTTTGTCCCAAGCCAGGCAAAGGGACAGCGACACTCTAAATCTAATCCAGAGGGCAGCCTCCTCCTCTCTCCTCCACAACTTAATTCACCAGGCCTATTCCACGAGGCTAATTGCCTCATAGCTGGTCACAGGCAGAGGAGGTAGAGCAGAGAGATTGTGGATTGCTTAAGATTGCTAGATGGGTTTAGTTGGCTTAACCACACGGAGAGGAGGAGAGGTACAGTGAACTCTCACCCAGGACCTTGCCTACCAATGGGCCATGCTCATGAATGTCAGCTCTCACCAATCAGGTTAGGTGCATCTCTTTTTTTTGGATGACAAGAACATGGAGTGGAAGCTCTCTTCCCAGATTGGCCTAGAGATGGAAATGTTGGAGGAAAAGCCTTCTTTTCTGAACCAAAGTGGGGAGTAAAGGAAGACTAGGTAGGCTATGGAAATTACTAAAAGAACCTCAAGATATGATGGTTTCATTGCATCTGCCATCACCAAATAGCTCAGTGTTAGAGAGAATCATAGAAAGCTGTTCTTAGTTCTACAATCAGGCTAAGGGAGATTGTTTTTTAAAATAAAAAAAAAGTAAAAATTGTGGTAAAATACACATAACACAATATTGGCAATCTTAACCATTAAAAAATTTTTAAATGTTTATTATTTTTATTATTATTTTTTTGAGAGAGAGACAGAATCTGAATTAGGCTCCAGGCTCTGAAATATAAGTACAGAGCTCAATGCATGGCTCAAACCCACAAACTGCGAGATCATGACCTGAGCTGAAGTCGGATCCTCAACCGACTGAGCTGCCCAGGCGTCCCTTGGATAAATTCTTTACCTCATCTGAGAAACCTCTTCTGCTATAACTCATCTGAGAGTTACAACAATCAAGAGCGAGATGCAGGAGTGCCCCTCAATCACTAGAACCATCTCAATCGCTCCTTTCTCAGGATCCATCCCATTGGAAGCTGCATGAGGATGGTTAGATGTACTTCTGGTTTGCTCCTGAAAGGACCTTTTGTGCCACTGAGATCCAAGATCTTCTGTCTATAATACTTATGAAGGACAGTTTTGATCTCAGGATCATGTACCTGGGAAGAAAATTCTTACTTTCCAGTAAATCTGAGAGACAGAAATATTGAAACGTAATGTCTTCAGACTTTAATTGACCAAAGTTAAAGGATTTCATCTTTGGAATTCAGCCTCTCTCTGGAATTGTAACCATGGATGGGCTTTTTAAAAAGGTGAAAATTTGGGCTTTTTAAAAAAGTTTATTTATTTATTTTGAGAGAGAGAGAGAGAGAGAGGGAGGAAGGGAGAGAAAATGAGCCGGGGAGGGGCAGAGAGAGAAAGAGAGAGAGAGAGAGAGAGAATACCAAGCAGGCTTCTCACTGTCAATGCAAGCCTGACATAGGGCTTGAACTCACGAACTGTGAGATCATGACCTGAGCTGAAATCAAGAGTCAGATGCCCAATGAACTGAGCCACCCAGGCACCCCATCCAGCTTTGTATCATTTGGAGTTTTTAGACTTTTGGCTGGTATTCGTTGTAAGATCTCCAAGAGTGATATTGATCGTTGAATGGAACATCATTTGAGATGGAAAACAGAAAAAGGCAATGAATTTTGGTTTATGGTGCATATGGCCTTGAAGGTACCTCAATATTCTGTTTTGACCTGTTTCAGAGCCTTCTGGGGTACTAGCTCAGCTGCCCATCTCACAGCCTCTAGAAGCAACCACCAGGGGTGGGGGCAGGGAACAGAAGCCCAGACTAATCTAGGTAGAAGAAGCATTCCCCTGATAGGCTGCTCTGCATGTGACTGTCATCAGGCGTGGTTGTTAAATCCAACTCATCGTCGGGGCGCCTGGGTGGCTCAGTCAGTTAAGCGGCCGACTTCCGCTCAGGTCATGATCTCGCGGTCCGTAAGTTCGAGCCCCGCGTCGGGCTCTGTGCTGACAGCTCAGAGCCTGGAGCCTGTTTCAGATTCTGTGTCTCCCTCTCTCTGACCCTCCCCCGTTCATGCTCTGTCTCTCTCTGTCTCAAAAATAAATAAATGTAAAAAAAAAAAAATTTATAAATCCAACTCATCGAGAGAGACCAGCAGGTGTTCCCTTATTCAGCTTTATGAGTTTCCCTATTACTCTGTGGGACTTTTGGCACTTGACCAACCCCCTAATAAAGTTGTTTTTCGGGTCCTCATGTGAATCTCTGTGTCAATTCTCCTCTGGTTAGAGCCAGGGTGAGAGGAGGGATGTGTAGATGGTTGCAGTTGTCGATATCTTGAATTTATTTCAAAAACAAAGAGTTAATCCTTAATCCTTGTTAATCTTGAAAATTAACCCCCATGTTAATCCTTAAAATTAAAAAGGTTTGTTTTGTTTTCAAACTGACCCATGGACTCATCATCTAGAATCGACTACCTTAAAGACCACACAGATCTGCAAGATCACTTTACAAATGAGGAATCTAAAGCCCAGAGAGTTTACTTAATTTACCCATGGTCACACAGATGATGACCAAGCTGTCCTCGTTGTCACAAGCTGTTTTCAGCAAACCATTCAGAAGTCCCCAGTTGAGATCTAAGGTTTCTGCTGCATTCGCCCACTATAACTCACAGAGGAATGAAATTCACTCCAGGACCCAGAATGATCTGGTGGAAGGTGGGAGAGCCCCCTGGTCCTGTGCTGGCATGACAGTCATGTCCATGACCTTGGGAGGCTGCGGAGGAGACGGGACAATAAGGTGAGTTCAGCTTCCCTACTTAAAAGCCACAAAACAAGTGCAGTCAAAGATAACACCTGGTCCCATCTACACCACTGACATAACAGGAGGACAAATTCGATAACGAAGGTGTGAACACTTGGAAAATTAGGATGTGTGATCTGAAAGCAAAACTAGCAGCCAAGACAGATTTGCGTGAGCACATGGAAAACCAGCTACATTTTACAAGCATGTCTAAGGACCCGATTTCCAAATCAGCCTTTGTATCTCCATCCAGTGCAAACTGACCCATTCATGAGATACTTGAAAAAAATTCTTTCTTGGTGATTTTGGAATAGTGAATTGAGCTTTCTCTAATGCTTCCAATTAGCGCAACAAAGTGCCAGAATCACAGACATTTTCCAAATTTCAGACGGAAAACCACCTTCCTTAAGCATTTCCTTTCTGCATTCCTTTCTTAAAGACTTCAATATCTTTTCATGCCATCTTCTAACTCCCAAATAAGTTTTTTTTCAAAAATTTTTTTTAACATTTATTTATTTTTGAGACAGAGGGAGACAGAGCATGAACGGGGGAGGGTCAGAGAGAGGGAGACACAGAATCTGAAACAGGCTCCAGGCTCTGAGCTGTCAGCACAGACAGAGCCCGACGCGGGGCTCGAACTCACGGACTGCGAGATCATGACCTGAGCCGAGGTCGGCCGCTTAACTGACTGAGCCACCCAGGTGCCCCCCAAATAAGTTTTAAAACAAGCTCTTTAGAGTTCTGATGGTCAAGGTTCAGAAATTCAGGTATCACAAGGGGCACCTGGGTGGCTCAGTCAGTTGGGTGTCTGACTTCAGCTCAGGTCATGATCTCACGGCTCATGGGTTCGAGCCCTGCGTGGGACTCTGTGCTGACAGCTCGGAGCCTGGATCCTGCTTCGGATTCTGTGTCTCCTCCTCTCTCTGCCCCTCCCCCACTCGTGCTGTCTCAAAAATGAACATTAAACAAAAAAAATTTTTTTTAATTAAAAAAAGAAATTCAGTTATTGCTTTAGCTGAGCTAGGGATTGGAAAGATATGAAGACATACAGTATAAATTACAAGGATGAAAACATCAGGAAAGGAGAGATTTTAAATGGAGATTATTAAATAGAAAGAAAGCGAGACAACCTTATATAACTTGCTTTACTTCCTCTAGAACATTCTTTCTAAGATTCAGCCTGAGATGAGAATCTCTATCTTCTCTAGTTTGCTTTGTGGTTTTTTCCCCCTTTCTTTTCTTTTTAAATTATCTATCTATCATCTATTGTAAGCAATAAGTAGATTTCTTTTTTTTTTTAATGTTTATTTATTTTTGAGAGAGAGACAGCAAGCGAGTGAGCACAGGTGGGGGAGGGGCAGAGAGAAGGGGAGACAGAGAATCCAAAGTAGGCTCCTCACTGTCAGCGCGAAACCCGAGGCAGGGCTCAAACCCATGAGCCATGAGATCATGACCTGAGATGATATCAAGAGTTGGACACTCAACCCACTGAGCTACCCAGGCACCCCTGTTCTTTTTTTTTTTTTTTTTAAGTAAGCTTAATAGGGGCGCCTGGTGGCTCAGTCATTTAAGTGTCCGACCTCAGCTCAGGTCATGATCTCATGGTTCATGGGTTCGAGCCCCACATCGGGCTCTGTGCTGACAGCTCAGAGCCTGGAGCCTGCTTCAGATTCTGTGTCTCCCTCTCTCTCTGCACCTCCCTGCTTGCACTCTGTCTCTCTCTCTCTCTCTCAAAAAATAAACTTTAAAAAATCAAAAAAAATAAAGTTAGCTTTATGCCTAATGTGGGGATCAAACTCACGACCCTGAGATCAAGAGTCCCATGCTCTACCGACGGAGCCAGCCAGGTGCCCTGATAACTGTTTTGATGTCAGAATTTACCTCTCAGAGGAATGTTGACGTGAGTGGAAATATAGTCAGTGACTTCTAAGAAGTGCTTATCTCCTCAGAAGGGTAGCGTTTAGGTCTATTTGGGCCACTGTAACAGCATATCACAGACTGGGTGGTTTCAAACAACAGACATTTATTTCTCATGGTCCTTAAGGTGAAAGCCTGAGATCAGGGAGCCAGCATGGTTGGGGGAGGGCCCTGTTCCAGGTCACAGACTTCTAACTGTCCTCACATGGAGGAAGGGGCGAGGCAGTTCTGTCAGGCCTCTCTTCTGAGGACACCAATCCCTTTCCACGAGGGCTCCACTCTCATGACCAGAGCACCTCCCCAAGGCCCCACCTTCCAAATACCGTGCATCAGATTGGGCATTAGGTTTCAATCTATGAATTTTGTGGGGACATAAACACTTGGCCTAGAGCAAGAAGGGTGTGTGAAAAACCAGGCGGTGGCCTGCAAATGAGAATGTGGTCTTGCCAGGAGAGAAGGTGTCCCAGTCACCAAGCAAAGCCAACGTTGCAAATACATCTTCACGTCCATGTCTAGAGCGGCCCCACCTTCCTTCATTTGTTCGATGAACATTTATCGCACGTGGTTCATGTGTGTGCCAGGTGTTGTTCCAGACACTGGGGATACATCAATGAACAAAAAGGGGCTGGGGGGGGCAGTAAAAACCTCTGCTCTATGGAAGCTTCCATCCCAGTGGGGTGGACACTAATGATCCCGTATGGAAGGAGGCGGTGAGTCTGAGGAAAGAGTGGGGAGCGGGTGTGTGTCCTCCTGTGGTCCCTTGTGGGGCAGAGCAGGGCCAACCAACTGTGGGCACAACCCTTCGCCTTTTCCATCTCTTTCTTTGCCTCTTTTTACCTTGGATCCTTGACATTTTCCCTCGTATTTCTGCCTTTCTCGGCTCCTGGGTGTCTCGTTTTAACGTTGCATGCTTTTCCTTCTGCACTTTCTTGGATCTGTGTCCCGCTCCTTGGTCTCTTCTAGTGTCTTTATTATTATTTTTCCCATCATTCCCTTCCTTTTGCCTTTGACTTTCTTCTTGGCTTCCCTCTTTTCTCTTCCCTCTTTCTAGCCTGTCCCACTGGAAAGAAGGACAATGCCCTGCTGAAGACCTGAGTATGCCCTTGGAGTGAGAAGGGATGATGTAGGAATCATTTGTGAGGCCAAATGGGCCAGAGGGTTTCACTGGGAAAAGCAAGCCATGGGGCTCCTGGGTGGCTCAGTCAGTAGACCATATGACTTTGGATCTCAGTGTTGTGAGTTTGAGCGCCCCCCCCCACCATGTTGCATGTAGAGATTACTCAGAATAAAATTACTGAAAAATAAAATCTTTAAAAAAAAATTAGAAAAGCAAGCCTTCTTGTCTAGCCTGTTTTCAGAATAGTGTGAAATACAGTCTAATTTTTAAAGTATATATTTTTTTCTTAGAAACTTTCCTTCATCCAAATTCAAGGGAAAAGGCCATGGTAGTTTATTCCGCAGTCGGACAGGCTTTGAATCCAGATACGGAAACAAAGGGTACCCATTCACCTTCTCTTTTTCGCAGAGCCCCAAATTCTGTTCTCTCCACACTAGATGGCAGTAGAGTTAAAGAAGACACAGTCCAAAGCCGCTTTGGTTGAATTTCCCCACTAAGCTGGGATGAGACTAGAGCCAGAGCCCCACCTGCATAAAGAGAAAGTTAAGTTACAACCCAGGTGCGATGCGACACTCGGGCGTGTCACATGCCCCTTTTGGTAAAATCGATTTGGGGCAGAACCTCTCTTTCTCTCTCCATGCTGTGTCTTCACAGGGTAAGTAAAGCGTTAGAGATCTATTAAATCTAGCTCCCAAAACACGATATAACTTTTGGATGGCAAGGGGAAGCTTTTGATTTGAACGTGTCTTTAAAAATAGCTCCTGGGTTTGTAAATATGTACTTCTTTCATCTTTTTCCTGCCACCCAAGATCAGTTAGGTCTCAGAGGACGTTTAAAGTGAAAATTGGAAACCCTCAGGAAGTCAGCTCTGTTGTGGTTCTCAGATGGTTTCGTAAGAAATTTAAGAGTCAGGTGGTCAAGAGTCTCAACATAACAATAAAAATAATAAATATATGGGGGGCGATAAAGAAAATGTGTTAAACTGTTAGCAATTGGTGAAGCTCGGTGGAAGGAATATAGTGGTCATTATACTACTCTTGTAATTGTCCACAGCTTTACGATTTTTCAAAATAAAAAACAGAAAGAAACAACATCTATTAACTCACACACATAATAGATGGGCAAGAGGAATTACAGTGTGGCGTAATCAAAACTATAGCAAATATACCAAATATGAGAACCTGAGAAGCCTGAGAGAAGATCTATATCTTAATGGCAAATGAAGACCAAGTCTCAAGTATTCATTCATGGGCCCCAGACTGGTATTCACTCATCCCGTTATTCAACACATATTTATTGAACAGCTACTAAGTGTATAACACAGGGGTAAGAGCAGTGACCATTGCCAGGCAAATCCCCTGCCCTCCTGAAATTTACATCCAACTGGAGGCACCAACAAAGGCAAATAAACACACTCAAGGCTGAGTGATGATGAGCAGTAGGAAGTTAGGGTAGAGAGTGACAGGGCATGGTTACTTTGTTTTTTCATGTTTATTTATTTATTTTGAGAGACAGAGAGGGTTGTGTGGGATCGAACCCCTCATCGGGCTCCATACTGGGTGGGGAGCCTGCTTGAGATTCTCTCTCTCTCTTCCTCTGCCCCCTCCCCCATTTGCTCTCTCTCTCTCAAATAAAAATCACATTAAGAAATTCTTACGTGAGTGAAGAATAGAAAATGAATTAAATGTTCAATAATTGAGAAATAATCAAGACGCTCAAAAAACTTTTTCAGTAGGATATTATGAGTCCATTAATATGATTACCACATGTGAAAATGCTTATGAAAAACTGTGAAATGAAAAAAAAAGGAAAAATTGTGAAATGAAATGGCAAGCTGTAAAACTTTATATGGGGTAGGATCTCATTATCATTGGAAAAAATACAGACTCTGCACACTCCAGGAATTAAAAATAAAAGCAACTTGGGGCACCTGGATGGCTCAGTCGGTTAAGTGTCGGGCTCTTGATCTCAGCTCAGGTCGTGATCTCGAGGTTCATGGGTTCAAACCCCACATTGGGTTCTGTGTTGACAGAATGGAGCCTGCTTGGGATTCTGTCTTTCCTTCTCTCTGCCCCTCCCCTCCGGTGCTCTTTCCCTCTCTTGAATAAATAAACCAAAAAAAAAGAAAAAAAAAGAAAAGAAAAGCAACTTGACCAAGATGTTGATGGTGTCAATAATCTTGAGGTGCTTGTATTATGGGTGATATTTATTTTCATTGTATTTTTATGTATTTGCTTTTCCCCCAACTTTTTATTATGAAAATCTTCAAACAAAAAGAACATTTTAAAAACTAGTACAACAAACATCCATATTCTCTCTACTAAGATTCAATAACTGTTAATCTTTCCCTATATTTGCCTATCTATCTATTATCTATCTATCTACCAACATACCTACCCACTATCTTCTATCATCGATGTATCTATCTGTTACATCAAAAGTTCCCAAACTATGGTCATCTGACTCAAACTATGGTCACCAAATTTGACTCATCACCTGTTTTTGTACAGCCCTGAGTTAAGGGTTTTTATGCTTTCAGGTTTAGCTGGTTGTATTGTTATCTATAAAATATCCTTGATTTTGTATCTTGGTCTGCAAAGCCTAAAACATTTACTATCTCTATCTGGCTCTTTACAGAAAAAGTTGGTCAACTCTGGATCTACACACACACACACACACACACAGATACCATTGCTGAACCAAGTTACAGACATAACATTTCTCCCTCGAATGCTTTATTATAGCTCTCCTAAAAATAACTATTCCTACTTAACTGTAATACTATTATCACACCAAAGAAAATGAACATTTATTTCATTATACCATAAAATACCCATCCACATGCTAATTTATGTGATTGCATTTGCCAATTTTACAAAATGAAAATGCATAACTTTATAACAATAAAATATGTTTGAAATCAGATTTTCATAGTCATCAATTTTTATTATGCAAGGGACTTAGGAAAACTACTCTATGCAGCCACCCCGCTGGGCATTTCAGGTTGAAATTCAAAGTGTTTACAAGTCCAACAGCTCATATTCTGCAAAGCATTCAGTGTTATTGGTGTTGTCATTGTTTGCTCTAGGTGTAGATGGGACAAGGTAGGAAGCTCTAGGATCTTTTCCTTGTATTTGAAAATATAGTTGTGTGGTTAGTAAACGGGAGTTTGTTGTATTCTTTCTCCTACCATTTTTGAGTGTGGTTGAAGATTTTCATAATAAAAGATATATGTGTGTATCGATCACTATACCAATAGACTTGATTCCTGACCTACGTGCACTAAAGGCAAAGTTGCATTTAAACTGTGTCAGACCCCTGTGTGTGTATGAACCTCGTATTTTAGCATAGGAAATATGGTAGTTATGTCAAACAAAACATAGGAAGATTGGCTTAAAAATTTGAATGGATTTGAGAAAAGGCTACTTTGTCCTTTGGGAGACTTATTTTTGTAAACATTTCATTTTTTGTGGGATGTGAATCATGTGTTGGAATCACCTGATTTAGCTGTGGTATAACTAAGTCTGGAGGGCTTAGAGAAGACTCTGTTTTTAAAATTCCCCACCACCAATCATGATTATGGTTACATGAGATTCGTGTCTTGAAAAAAAGAGATCTGTGTCCCAAAGCTCTGGAATTATTTATACCATGTACTTTGTAAGCTCATCTTTGTTCTGTTTGAGCCATAATGTTATGTCTGCTTTTACCACAATCATATGGATAAGGAACTGGCAGGTCAGGCCCTTTCCCATCATGCCACAGTGTAGGATCTGCTCTATAAAGTCAGTAGAAAGAGCAAACAAATTCCTCCTCCTTGCTTTACGAAGAGCTCAGAGATATTCCAGTGTATTTTTCTCTAAAAATGGATCGAATCATTCTGTCAGTCAGTAAAAAAACATTTAATAATAAAAAATTTGGAAGAGTTATACAGTGAATTCTTGAAAACTTTTGTGGTTAAAAAATGTGGTACCGGGCGCCTGGGTGGCTAAGTCCGTTGAACATCCAACTCTTGATTTCAGCTCAGGTCGTGATCTCAGGGTCATGAAATCTAGCCCCATGCGGGCTCCACACCCAGCTTAAGAGTCTCTCTTTATCCTTCTTCCTCTGCTCCTCCCTTGCTCGTTCTCTTCACCCCCTCAAAAAAAAGTTGTACTATTATATTTTTCCAGACATAAAATATATAGCTTTTTTAATGTGCTCAGTGAGATGCAAGGGAAAAATGCTAAAAACTATGGAGTGTTAAATTCAGGGCAGTCGGAAATGCTTGAATTTGTATAATAAATATTCATTCTTTTGGAAACAAATTGTCACAGAACATTTTCTTCCCATTGAGAAATGTACATTTATTACCCCTTCCTTCTCTGTGTTATTATTATATAATAATTGATTTTCTGCCTATACTACATAATCTGACACTTCTTTACTATATCTATATAAAATTTTCTCGATCATTTTGGTTTTTCATGTGGGTTCCTGGAGAAGCTTTTCATCAGTTAATGTCATTTCTCCAACAGATGTCTTCTTTCCTTCATTTACCCCCATGCATTTATTTACCACCTACTATAGTCAATTCTTACTAGTCACAGTAATTATGTTCTACAAAGTCCCCACAAACACTGAATTAGCAGTAACAAACCATTGCTCCTAGGGGAAAATACAGGGTTAGATTCCTACCAGTCTCTGGTCACAATGTTTTTGTAAACCAATCAATACATAACTTGTTTATATATGCTTTTATTTAAGGACACCTTATTTAATATATATTGTTGACTTATTAACATTGAAATCACAGCCAACAGCACTAATAACTCATGCTTGAAGGAAGCGTATCTAACACACGTATTTTTCTCTGGAAGGCACATCCCAGCCTTCTTGTGCCTGGGAATACTGGTCAGCACCTCAGCACAATGCTTGCAGGCCATTTTGAACAGTGAAAACACCAGCAAAAAGTACAAAATTATAAAAGAAAAAAAAGTGGCAAAAAGGTGGCCACGAGGACATGTGTTTGCAGTCTGAGAGCTGAAACAGGAAGGCAGAGAAATACCTCATTGGCTGTCGACTTGGAGTGTATGAGTGGGGCCGTTCCAAGTTTTCATCCTGTGACCACGGGCATGTTCACAAAAGTGCCCCTGATGTTGATTGTTGGATGACAAATAAACTTTAACAAATTCTCAGATATGGAATCCATGAATAATGAAGATTGACTGTCCTTTGTAGTTACTCTGCCAAATTCTGGGGACTCAAAATTGAGCATGGACTTTATTCTTATGCTTAAGTAACTCAAAATCCATCACATGGGAGGGATGTGAAGAGAACTGTGATATGGGGTCATAACCATGGTGTTTGAAGTATAAGCAAGATGTTACCAGTTTTAAGGACAAAGCACTGACTCTGTTAGGACTCACTGTGGAATAGTGAGAAGATATGGATCAACCCTGAAGTCAGGCTTGAGCACCGGTTCTGGCCTGGTCCGGAAACAGCTGTGTGACTGCTTATAAGGCCTTGAAAACTTTGAGTCTCAGTCTACTCATTGGACAAATAAAAATTGTAGCACCTACCTTCCATAACTACTACGAGGAAAGTATATAACACTGTACTTGAAAAAGTAGTAGGTACTCCATTAAGGTACTTAAGGTAGGTGCCGGAAGTGTTAGCTTAAGGAGGTGACATTTGAGCTGTGCCTGGAAGCACGAGAGAGGGGTCGACAGGTGCACTGCTGAGAGAGGGGAGTGTCGGGCTTCTAAGCCCTTGGTGGTTTTGCACTTTATATGTCCCCATCTAGTCAAGTATGGTACTGGGGACATAATAGTCACTCAGTTAATAAATGTCAGGTTGGTTCTTTGGTTGAGTGAGTGAAAGGCGAGGCATTCCCTTTTGATCTCTTTGATGTCTGCTTCTTTGCTAAGCCATCTGTTTTCATCACAACACATAATTTTGGCAACTTTATGCCAATCTCTGGAGGTTTAGTCTACAGTAACTGAAGAAAAGAAGGTACGTCCTTCAGCTGGGAGTTGAATACTTCCAAATTGATTGAGTAAGAATGTGTCCAGAAAATGAGAGACAGGAAGGAAAAAAGAAGAAAATGCAGGCATGTGCGTGTGAGTGTAGGTGGGTGTGTATGTGTCTGTGGGTGGGTGTGGGAAAAAGAGAGAGAAGAGCGTGACACAAAACGATATGGATATGTCTTAACAATGTAACGTTAGGTGAAATGATAATTCTCCCAAAACATATGTAAACATACAGTCTGGAGACACCAGGCAGCAATATAACCGAGGGATCAAAGCAAATATTGCCGACAAGGGGCCTCTGGCTGAGGTTCCTGGAGAAAGGGCACGAAACACAGCATCACTTCTGTGGTGTCACTGGCAGAAATGAATAACCTGAATGCAATTGAAAAGAAACATTAGGAAAACCCAAATTGAAGGATCTTAATAAAACCCCAGATGAACGGTAATGTCATGAAGAGCAAAGAAAAGCAGAAGAAAATTTCAGACTCAAGAGGACGGAAGAGACACAATAACCGAGCACAAGATGCAATTCTGGACCAGATTCCGTACTTGGAAAAAAATTGCTGTAAGTGCTATTATTGGGGCAATGGACAGAACTTCAAAATGGACTCTTCATTCAAAAAATGGACTATGGATAAGATGTAAGTGTATAAGTATGATATTAATGTTTACTTTCCTCATTTGTGGTTATATGAGAGAATTTCCTTGTTCTTAGGAAATACACACTGATGTATTAATGGTATAAAGAGGCAAGACATATGAAACTGCCTTTCAAATGATTTTTCTTTATATATATATATTTTTTTTTTTTGAGAGAGAGAAGGCACAAATGAGCAAGGGGCAGAGAGAGAGAGAGAGAGAGAGAGAAAGAGAGAGAGGGAGAGAGAAAGAGAGAGAAGTAGGGCTCACTGAAGGGGTGCTCATGTTTTACTCAAAGTGGGGCTCGTGTTCACCCAAAGTGGGGCACAAGCTCACCTGATGTGGAGCTCAAACTCACAAACTGGGAGATCATGATCTGAGCCAAAGCCTGATGCTTAAGGGCTGAGCCATCCAGGAGTCCCAACTCTCTGTCTCTGTCTCTCTGTCTCTGTCTCTGTCTCTGTCTCTGTGTGTGTGTGTGTGTGTGTGTATGTATGTATATATAAACTATATGAAAGTTCTGTGTACTATCCTTGACATTTCTCTAAGTTTGAACTTATTTCAAGATTAAAAAGTTTATAAAATAAAGCTAAAACAAAGAAAAAGCATGAATCTTTTCATAAAGCAAAAAAACCTAGAATAATAAAAAAATTTTTTTTATTTGAGAGAGAGCGAGCACATGTGGGAGAGAGGGACAGAGGCACCAAGAGAGAATCTTAAGCAGGCTCCATGCTAAGCATGGAGCCAGACTCGGGGCTTGATCCTATGACCCTAGGATCATGACCTGAGGCAAAATTAAGAGTTGGACACTCAACCGACTGAGCCATCCAGGCTCCTCTAGAGTAAAAAGAATTGAACACTACACATTGATACAATTCATCCGTATTAAAAGAAAAGGAGGGATGATGCCCAAGATTCGGCATGGTAGCTACCCTGGTGAGGGGCCGGGGGGATGGGATAGTGGGCTACAAAATGGTTTGCTGTAGGATTATTGTTGTGATTCCTTTTTTTTTTTTTGTTTCAATGATTAGTAGATTCATTGGTGCTTATGACATAAAAACAAGTAATTAGAAAAAACATGAACCAAACAAAAGAACCTGCTGAGCGTGTCATGAAACAGTGATTTTTTTTTGCTTTCATTTGAGGCCAATTAAAAAGTAAAAGACAGGAAGTGGGAGAAGAGGGAGGAGGGCACAGGGGAAGAGAGAGAAATTGAAAAATCAAGGAGCAGGGAAAGAAACAGACGTCAGGTCTTTTGAAGGAAAAGAAAAAAACAAAACAACTCAAGGGAAAATAATCTGAAGAAATGAGTGCGGAAAGACCAAGCATATGCCCAAGAGAAGAGAAGAATGGATTGGAAGAAGCTGAAAGAATGAGAAATGGGAATGCTGAGGCAGAAGAAAAGCCTAAATGGTATTTCTGAGCCACAAGAGGGACACTGTGTCTCCACAGAAGAGTGTCAGCCAAAGGGCTGGATTCCAGGAAAGGGTGATGTGGTTAAACAACACACCAAGGTTTGGTCTAACGGAAGACTGACACTCAGCCAGCTGGGCTTTTCCAAAAACTCAGAGTGTTGTGGTCACTTCTGGCTTCTTCAATACTCCAGGCTATTAATTTGGAGGAACCACTAGATTAACCCGTGGCCATAATCACCTATGATGAGAACTTATGCCCAGATGCTTGTGGGTAATTGAGGGCACTCCTCTGGGAGCTGCCATCTTGTTTTAGCCCTTCTGGTGCCCAGTGCAGGAATAGTGCATGCTGGGAGCATGCCAGGGAAACTGGGCTCATGCAAAGTGCAATTGCATTTATTAAGGACACTGGTCACTCCTAATAGCTGTCCTGAAGCCTCTGGGTGTTCGGTGATGGCTGATCAATAAATGTCAGCATTAAAATTACTAGAATACTTTGGAAATATTCAAGCGGTCTCAAAGTTTCAGTCCTTCCTCTATTTTGCTCTAAGGCCTTTAGGAGCAAAACCACCCAAAGAAAATGCCTTTTCTGGAGTGGGGAGGAGGATTCCCAGGTGCCAGGTGATTCAGTCTGCCCTGATGAAGGAGGAAAAACAAGGCTTCCTGTGATCTGGCTCCTGCTTCTCTGGACTTTTCTGTACCTCCCCTTGGGTCCCATTGTGCTGAGCTCATCACAGCTCCCTGAACAAATAATGCTTTCCCCTTATCATTCTCTCCTTAGAATGTCCTATTTCCCTATTTCCCTCAATCCAGGGAATAACTCTTAAAAAAAAAAAAAAAAAGTTAAATAAACACTCTATTCTGGTGGTACTTCTCCCATAAAACTTTTCCTGATATCCTGTATTCCTGCCCCATCTCACATATACACCGTGTCCCTTGGGATTCCCTCTTGTGCCTTTCAGAGCCCCAGAGCACTTTATGGTATTGATTTGTTTACACAGTTTTCTTCTACTTCTATCCTTGGTGGGCAGAGAATTAAAACCAGTGTTCGATGAATGCTGAGCTGCTCAATGAATAATGATAAGCGCTTTTTACAGGTCACGTAGGTGCTCTACACGTTTTACGTCATCTAAGCCTCACGCAGCCCTCAAAGGTGGTTACTATTATCAATCCTGTCCTAACAGATGAGGAAACCAAGGCTCACAGAGGTTAAGTCGTTCACTCAAGATCATATTAAGTCATAGACGTTGGATTTAAAACAATTTTTTTTAATGTTTATTCATTTTTTTGAGAGAGACAGAGCATGAGCGGGGGAGGGGCAGAGAGAGAGGAAGACACAGAATCTGAAGCAGGCTCCAGGCTCTGAGCTGTCAGCACAGAGCCTGACAGGGGGCTCCAACTCAGGAACCATAAGTTCATGACCTGGCCGAAGTCGGACACCTAACCAACTGAGCCACCCAGGCGCCCCACAGAGGTTGGATTTAAACCTAGCTAGTCTGATTCCAGAGTCCACTGCACAGCGCTGCCTCCTGAATAATCAGGAGTCGTAGGTCATACAAGGTACTAAGCATTACTACCCACCATGGATGTGATTATCTCCAGGCTCAATGAAATCACAATGCAACGTCTAACCGTCATGAGTATTCACGATGTGTAAGGCATGGGCTATGCCTCAAGGAGTTTGACCCATTTGAAAAACTTCAACTAATATTTGGAGCAATTTGTGAACAGGCAGTGTCATGTGCACTCATCTACATACATATTTTTGGCGCCTCTATGTACAAGGCATATTACTATAGATTGTGTGGGAATACAACTATGTCATCCTCATTTCCCAGGATGGGATGTTAAAAATGACAACTTTATTGAAATATAGTTCATATACTATAAAATTCACCCTTTTAAAGTCTACAATTTAGTGGTTTTTAAGCACATTCATGGAGTTGTGCACCATTACCATTATATAATTTTAGAACATTTTCATTATCCCAACAGGAAACCCTGTACCCATTAGCAGCCATTTTCTATTCCACTCTGAGAAGTCTCTGAGCCCCTGATAACGACTAATCTACTTTCTGGCTCTATAGATTTACCTGTTAGCAAAATTGATTTTATTTATTTATTTTTAAAGTTTTTATTTATGTATTTATTTTGAGAGAGAGACAGAGAGTGAGCATTAGCAGGAGAGGGGCTGAGAAGGAGAATCCCAAGCAGGCTCCGCTGTCAGCACAGAGCCCGAAGTGGGGCTTGAACTCATGAATTGCAAGATCATGACCTGAGCTGAAGTCAAGAATCAGAAGTTTAACTGGCTGAACCACCCAGGCAACCTATGGATTTCATTTCTGTGCAATCTTATTCCATTTGCAGAATGGACAAGCCGATGATCCTAAAACTCAGATGGAAATGCAAAGGTCTCCAAACAGCCAAAATAATCTTGAAAAAGGACAAAGTTGGAACTTTGTCAGTTCCTGCAAATAGAAAAGATTTCATGGAAATGTCATCATACAATATGTGACCTATCATGTCTGGCTTCTTTCACTTAGCATAGTGTTTTCAGGGTTCATCCATGTTGTAGCATATAGCATTATTTCGTTCCTTTTTATGGCCCCAAACATTCCATTGTATTGGTATACCAACCACATGTTGTTGATCCGTTTGTCTGTTGATGGACTTTTGTATCGTTTCTATTCTTTGGCTATTACAAGTAATGCTGCCATAAAACATTCATGTGCAAGTTTTTGTGCAGACAATTGTTTTGATTTCCCTTAAGTACATCCCTACGAGTAGAATTGCCGGGTCACATGGCAACACCATGTTTAACTTTTAAAGAACTGCTTTGGCAAACTAAATCACACCATGTTACTTACTCACCAACAATGCATGAATGTCCCAATTTCTCCACATCCTTGCCAACACTTGTTATCTATCTTTCTGATGATAGCAATCCTAGTGGGGGTGAAGTGGTATCTCTTTGTGGTTTCAATTTGTATTTCCCCATTGCTTAATGATATCGACATCTTTTTGGGTACTTGTTGGCCATTCATATGTCTCCTTGGGGCAATGTCTGTTCAAGTCCTTTGCCCATTTTTAACTTGGGTTGTTTATCTTTTTATTGTTGATTTGTAAGAGCTCATTTGTTCCACATTCTAGACTTTTATATGATATACGATTTGCACATATTTTATCCTATTTTATCCCATTATGTACGTTGTCTTTTCACTTTCTTGATAATATCCTTCATGCACAAAAGATTTTAATTTTGATGAAGTCCAATTTATACATTTTTTCTTTTGTTATTCATGTTTTTGGTGTCATCTCTAGGAATCTGTTGCTAAATCTGAGGTCATAAAGATTACCCTTAGGTTTTCTTCTAGGAGTTTTATGATTTTAGCTCTCTAGGTAATTGATCCATTTTTAGTTGATTTTTGTATATTGTGTGGTAGGGGGTCCAGCTTTATTCTTCTGCACATGGATATCCAGGTGTCCAGGATGCTGAAGAGTCTATTCTTTCCCCAATGGATGGTCTTGACACTCTTGTCAAAAATCAATTGACCATAGAGATATAGGTTTATTTCTTTTTTAAAAAAAATGTTTATTGGGGCACCTGGATGGCTCAGTCGGTTAAGAGTCTGACTTGGCTCAGGCCATGATCTCATAGCTTGTGGGTTCGAGCCCCATGTCAGGCTCTGTGCTGACAGCTCAGAGTCTGGAGCTGCTTCGGATTCTGTGTCTCCCTCTCTCTCTGCCTCTCCCTTGCTCACTCTCTCTTTCAAAAATAAATGTGAAAAAAAAATGTAAAAATATGTTTATTTATTTTTGAGACAAAAAGAAGAGAGGCAGGGGAGGGGCAGAGAGAGAGCAGGGCAGAGAATTTGAAGTGGGCTTTGTGCTGACAGCAGAGAGCCTGATATGGGGCTTGAGCTCATGAGCCGTGAGATCATGACCAAACTCATGAGCAGTGAGATCATGACCTGAGCCGAAGTGGGACGCTTAACTGACTGAGCCACCCAGGTGCCCCTCATTTAAAAAAATATATATATATGATCTAAAGCACTACAAGTGGAAGCATAACTTAACATAACTTTAAGATCCCTCTTTAAGTTTTTTAAATGATGCCTTGTAGTTTTCATTGTATAATTCTTACACTTCTTTTATTAAATTAATTCCTAAGTATTTTATTCTTTTTGATGCTATTATAAATGGAATTTTTTAAATTTCATTTTTGTATTGTTCATAGTGTATAGAGATACATTTAATTTTTTTCATATTGATCTTCTATTCTGCAAACTTGCTGACTCATTTATTATTTCAATATAATTTTTAAAGGATTATTTGGGAATTTCTACATACAAGATGATGCCACCTGTGAATAGAGACAGTTTCACTTCTTTTCCAATCTGGATGCCTTTGTTTCTTTTTCTTGACTAATCTCTCTGGCTGGAACCTCCAGTACAATGACCAGATGTGATTAGAATAGACATTCTTGTCTTGTTCTTGATCACAGGGGAAAATATTTAGTCTTTCTTCATTAAGTATGATGTTAGCTGTGGGATTTTAGAAGATAGCCTTCATCAGGTTGATGAGGAAGTTCCCTTTTATTCCTAGTTTTTTTGTGCTGTTGTTGGATGGAGTGTTCTATCAATGTTTGTTAGGTGCAGTTGGTTTATGTTGTTTTTCAGGTCTTTTATTTCTTTTTTGATCTTCTGCTTAATTGTTCTATCCATTATTGAAAATGGGTTATTGAAATTATTGTTGCCGAATTATGTATTTCCTCAATTCTGTAAATTTTACTTCATGTATTTTGGGACTCTCTTATGTGATACATATATGTTTATAATTGTTCTGTCTTTCTGACGGATTGACCCTTTTATCATCATAAAATCCTTGTCTTGAAGTCAATTTATCTGATATTAATATAGGACTCCAACTCTTTTGGTTACTGTTTGCATGGTATATTATTTTACATCTTTTTTAACTTTTAACCTAGTCATGTTTCTGAATTTAAAGTATATGTCACATAGACATATGCCAGAGTCCGGCTCCAGCAGGTCCAGGGGTTCCCGAAGGATGAACGGCGTCAGCGAAAAGGTGAAAATAAAACAAAACTAAAATAAAAACAAAAAATAAACATGGACACAGATAACAGCAGTGTGTTGAACTGGCCGATTTGTTGTAGTAAACGTGGCATGATATATGCTAGTGATTTCCTTGTAACATACGTCATCTGTGTTTTTCTAACATTACCTAATTTTGAAAATGTTCCTATGTGTAAACAACCTTTAAGAAATAACATGGTGATTTTCTCCTAAGTTTCCCGCATACCCTTTGATTATTGATTAATTTCTTACATTATTCCATCATGCATCTGCGTTTATCTATAATCTACAAAACATTCGCTTTCCTGTTCTCGTGAAAGGCCCTCCGTTTCTCAACACCTCAAATGGAACAGTTACAGGGACATGACCTCCTAACCACATGAGGCCAGAAGAACAATGTGTTTGCCTCGGTCCGGGGTGCCAGAAAGGGGTTGAAAGAGACTTAGAAACCCATGCCTCATACATTCTCAGGGAGACAATTCACCTAGGAACCAAGGAACCATTCTGTACCTTAACCGACTAGCTTCAGTCATCATCTGGAATGCCTCCGGGGGCCCAGGTGGGCCTAGGGGTTGAAGTCACCTGTGCCCAGAGATACAATCCTTAGTTGCCAGAGTGGGGCTTTCAAATCCATATGTCTCTCCTTAGTTGGCTGCCTTTGCTGGCAAATGTATGGGGCTATCCTTCCTGCAAGTAGAGGAGTCTCCACAGGGGATGGCAAGGGCTAAACGTAAGGCTGCACAATTTCTTGCGACACCTTATTTTCTTTCCTAACGGTTCCTCTTTAATAGAGGGCCTGTCGAGAGCAGTTCCCCAACAGACAAAACCCCAGGTAGTTTTAAGGCCAAATTACCTAAAAGCAGGAGGACAAGAAGCTTCACTGTCTGTGGGCCGCCCTGCAGTCACCAATCCGTCCACGGCCCGGGCCCTGCCACTCAGGCTGGGATAGCTCGGCTTCCAGCAGACATAGAATTGGATGACTTAAAAAACCTATTCTGCCTGGGGTGCCTGGGTGGCTTAATTAGTTAAGCATCTGACTTTGGCTCAGATCATGATCTCAGGGTTCGTGAGTTCAAGCTCGGGCTCTCTACTATCAGTGTAGAGCCCCCTTAGGATCCTCTGCCTCCCTCTCTTTCTGCCCCTCTCCCCCCCCCCTCTCAAAAGTAAATGTTAAAAAAATCTATTCTTGGGGCGCCTGGGTGGCTCAGTCAGTTGAGCAGCCGACTTTGGCTCAGGTCATGATCTCGTGGTCTGTGAGTTTGAGCCCCGCGTCAGGCTCTGTGCTGACAGCTCAGAGCCTGGAGCCTGTTTTGGATTCTGTGTCTCCCTCTCTCTGACCCTCCCCTGTTCATGCTCTGTCTCTCTCTGTCCCAAAAATAAATAAAAAAACGTTGAAAAAAAAATTTAAAAAAAAATCTATTCTTGCCAATATCTGCCTTTTGATTGGGAACATTTAATCCATTTACATTTAATACAATTACTGATATGGTAGGATTTATGCCTATCATTTTAGTATTTGTTTCCTATATGTCTTATGTTCTTTTTGTTCTTCTATTTCTCCCTTACTGCCTTCTTTTGTGTTAGATACCATTTAAATTCTCTTAATCTTGTTTTTTTTTACTATATATTTTTTGTTATTTTCTTAGAAGTTGCCCTGGGGATTACAATTAACATCTTAATATAAAACAATCTAGTAACTGTTTGTAACCAATTCAGTTTCTATAGTACATAAAACTTTTCTGACAGACTGTATTTAGTAATATTCTTTTCAAGAAAGGTGAGTTGTTAAATATGATTTACTTTTATACCTTTTCAGGACTTCTTATATAATTCTATATCAGGTCATGTGTTTCTTGCTTCAAAGAACTTTTAATTTAGTTGAGGAGAAAATGCAGACATATGTGAACAGTCAGATGGCAGTGAAGTATTTAAATACTAATTCACGGGGCACCTGGGTGGCTCAGTCAGTTAGGTGTCCAACTTCAGCTCAGGTCATGATCTCATAGTCCGTGGGTTCGAGTGCCGCATCAGGCTCTGTGCTGACAGCTCGGAGCCTGGAGCCTGCTTCTGATTCTGTGTCTCCCTCTCTCTCTGCCCCTCCCCTGCTCACACTCTGTATCTCTCTGTCTCTCAAAAATAAATAAATGTAAAAAAATTTTTGTAAATACTAATTCAAAGCAATAGCAGACATAAGAAATACATGTATAGAGGGGCGCCTGGGTGGCTCAGTCAGTCAAGTGTCCTGCTTCAGCTCAGGTCATGATCTCACAGCTCGTGAGTTCGAGCCCCGCGTCGGGCTCTGTGCTGACAGCTCAGAGCCTGGAACCTGCTTTGGATTCTGTGTCTCCCTCTCTCCCTGCCCCTCCCCCACTCACACTCTATCTCTCTCTCCTCAAAAATAAATAAACATTAGAAAATTAAAAAAAAAGAAAATACGTGTATAGATAGGAAACATGTAGTGGCTTAATGACAGAATGTTTCAGAAAATCAGAGTTGGTGTGAGACCCATGGCCCCACTGGTCAGAGATGATTTCATGGAGTTAGTTGGAGTTTGACCTAGTATATGTGGACACATATAAACTCATTGAGATGCAGGAACAATGAATGGGAGCTCACTAAACTGCCTTGTCTTTTCAGTGAAATGGGGTGAAATTGTCTGTTCACTACTATACTCATGGCCCTTAGGACATTGCCTGACCAATTGTAGGTGCTCAGTAAATATTTATCAGATGACCTAATGAGCGACTTTGGTTGACTAGATAGGTTAAGGGTAAAACTGGGACCTTGGAAGAGAGAGGATACATTGTGGTATGTCAACTTCAGACTGTATGCGTGATAATCAGTGAGGAGGAAATGGCCCCATGAAGCCACCTGACTAACAAACAATTGGCTGGTGTAAGGGGTGTGTCCAGTTGTTCCATTATTCCTATTAGTTTTCAGGAAAGAAAGAATACCCCAGGGTTTTCACCTACACTTACCTGTATACAGCTATACTCTTTTCTGGAAGGTCAGAGAAAACAGATATAAGGCCACCAAGTGTGTTTGCACATTTCGGTGATGGAAGAACGGGGTGACAAAGGCTCTGCCTGCAGTGAGAGGAGAGAGAATAGGAAATGCTTGGAAACATTGCTTCGACACGTCTGAAATAGCTTCATTATTATTTTCCTTTCTTAAATTCCCTCTCTAGTCCTTAAGAACTCTCCAGGGCAGAGTCAAGACAATCATCAGAAAATTTCAACAGTTTCAGCCACTATCCGCAAAATAAATGAGTAGAATTTATTTTTAAGGGTTTCAACATGTTTATGTTAACTCTTTAATGGGACGTTTGGGAAGGGCTCTGTAAATCTTTGGTTAAGGTTTAAGAAACTTGCACTGTCCATTTCTCGGGTCTTCGGAGAGAGGAATCCAGCTAAAAGTCTGAATTGTGAAGTTAACCTCATCTTTAACTGCAGGGGCATAGCCAGTAGAGGGAGCAGCATACCTACCTTTCCATGTCTGGGCTGGAAAGTAAGTGCATAGACAGGATACTGCTTAAATAGTCCAGATTACCAAGACTTCATTTTATCTAGAGCAAAAGGAGTCGGGGACTATAATTTTGGTTTTTGGCAATCATAACTTTATGTTAAGGAATTAGAGTTATAGAATTGCTTTATTACCATTGGCAAATGTTGATGAGGGTGCTGCATGAAGACTGATCTTCTGTTTTGTTTCCCAGGCAAAAAGTCATTTGAGATTTTTCTGGTACCAACTCCACAAAAAACTGGCTTGAATAAACTCATCAACTGGATTAGATTCTGGGTATCCAGGATGGTTTGCGCAATGGGTAGGGCAATTTTTCTAATCCTTGGAACCTTTGATGCGGCTGCAGAGGGGGAGCTGGGATGCATTCTCCCTCCCTGACTCATCAGCTCGCATTCCAGGAGTCTCCAGTGTCTGTCCCTCAGTATCTCCACAGCTGACTTAGCAGAGATAGGACCCCTCCTGTTCTCTCTTACCTTACCAGACTCACTCCTACAGTGTGATTCTTCCTTAGCAATGGGGCAGTGGGCAGCACCCCTCCTGCCCCCCCCCCACACGCTCTTCTGTTGCTGTTGGTTTTGTGCAACATTTTGCTCATCCTTTCTTCATTGGGTTTTCCTTGTGTTTGCAGTTAACCGTTCAAATACGCTTGATTGGGGGTGGGTTTCTTTGCCTTCGCTTATTTTTTGGCATTGAAGTGAATGCTTCAGCAATATTATCAGTGCATTTTGTTTAGCATTTCTTTTGGATACAATTCTTTTGACAACCGCTTTCGGTCTAGTGATATCTCTTGTATTTCTTGAGCAGGTGTTTAAATCTCTCCTTTTCTTTTAGACTTTTTCTTGTTTATGCCTTCTCTTCCCATCTAGAATGTGAATTAACACCCCTGGGTGAAAAGAAGCTCTTTTGACCTAGGATCATGCTCTTCTATGTAAGAGTTAAGGACTTTTTTGTTTGGCTAAAGTGTTGTAGAGGAAAAAAATTATAGAAATTCAGTATAAATCAGTAATTCTGCCCTCCACCTTTTAAAACAAACAGAAAGAGCTTTGTGTTATTTGGGATTCAATTTATTTCCCCCTTTCCTCTGACAGGTTTTGGTCAATGTCCAATTCCAATAATATGTTAACACTTTCAGGGTCAATCTGGGTTAAATAGTAAGTAAGTTCTGTTTTGTTCTTGTTCTCTTTGACTCTTTCTTACTGTCTCTTTTAGGCTGCTGCTGCTGCTTTTTTTTCTAATAGGTCAGAATCTGCCCTATGTTTGTTACAGGTCAGAAATGCTTGGAGGGAGAATTCTGGTCCAGTGCTCAGGTAATCACTAATCATGTGACCCACTTTGTGAGATAGACAAACTGTTGGCCATTCTTTAAAAAAAATTTTTTTTTAATGTTTATTTATTTTTGAGAGAGATAGAGACAGAGTGTGAGCAGGGCAGGGGCAGAGAGAAAGGGAGACAGAATCCAGAGCAGGCTCCAGGCTCTGAGCAAGCTGTCAGCACAGAGCCTGAAGCGGGGTTCAAACTCACAAACCGCGAGATCACAACGTGAGCCCAAGTCAGGAGTCAGCCGCTTAACCAACTGAGCCACCCAGGCGCCCCAACTGTTGGCTATTCTTAAAAGAGAGTTACATTTCAAATGTCTTTGACCACTGTATTCAGAAAAGATCTTAAATATACGAATTTGGAAAAGGCAGCTTTATCTTTAAAAAGGACAAAGCAGGGTGCCTGGGTGGCTCAGTCGGTTAAGTGGCTGACTCTTGATTTTGGCTCAAGTCATGATCTCTGGGTTCAAGATCACGCCTTGCCTCGGGCTCCGCACTGACAGTGCAGAGCCTGCTTGGGATTCTCTCTCTCTCCCACGCTCTCTTCCCCTCCCCCATTCATGCTTTCTCTTTCTCAAAATAAACTTTAAAAAATAAATTAAAAAGGTGAAGCACTTCCATCTGCTTTACGCTTGTTTGGCAACTGGTTCAGAGGTCAAGAAGGGAGCCGGTGTCTCTGAAATCCCTGATGCCAAGATGAGATGAGAAAGGTTGAGTTTTGAGGGTTTGGAGCAATAGAGTAGGTTTGGTGTTTGGTTGTTTTTGGAGAAAGGGAGGAAGCCAGAGGGTAAGACTATTGTGGTTAGGGATGGAAAAACTGAGAGAACTCAGAATGCACGACCGGAGTTGGTGAGGATTCCAGGTATGGCTTATGTCAACTGGAAATGGACACAAAAATCGAAGGGGTTACGGACGGTGAGGCTCAAAAGCACGGTTACCATGTAACAGTCATTACTGTTGACCTGGGAATTTCAGTGAAATAAGTGCAACTCATAACTTACTCTCAGCAAGAGAAATCTTACTGCTTTAGTGACCATTTTGTCTGAGCTACTTTAGCTTTTGTTTTGTTGGTATATACTTAGTATATATTTTCCCGTCTTTTGTCATTTAAAAAATTTTAAGTGTATTTATTTATTTTGAGAGAGAGGGAGAGAAAGAGAGAGTGAGCGAGCGCACACACGCGTGGGGGGCAGGCACAGAGGGAGAGGGAGAGAGAATCCCAAGTAGGCTCTGTGATATCAGCATGGAGTGGAACGTGGGGCCCTATCTCAGGAACGGTGAGATCATGACCTGAGCAGAAATCAAGAGTTGGACAGTTAACCAGCTGAGCCACCCAGGCGCCCCTATAGTTTTTTTTGTTTTGGTTTTGGGTTCCTCACTTACAAACCGCATATCTTGGCTTCTGCCTTTTTTTTTTTTTAAGTGAGTTTTCCTTGTAAAAAAAATTCTTCTTTCTTGACATCCTTTGGATTTAGTTTTGGTTTGCTTGTCTTTAAAATTTTTGCTAATTCTATTTTTGTTTGGAGGTGGTGTTCCTTCTTTAAGTCACTTGCTGAAGCTAATTTAACATATCTGCCAATCAAAGTTTAAGTCAATCGACATCTGTATTCTCTCATAAAATAGAAGGAACTTGGGAAACTTAAATTCTATTCCCTTTCTTCCTCTGGTATACTACAGCAGTTGTATTTTATCTTTAGAATGTTCTTTGCCACAAATTAGGTTACTGTTGTTTTACACAGTGAATTTGTTTAGATTTACTTACCTATTTACCACTCCAGGATCTTTGCTCACCATTTTTACTCAGATCAAATCCTTTCCATCTTAGATGATCCTCTTGCCTGAGGTACGACCCTTGTAATATTTTAGTTAATCTAAAAATCTCACCGCCCTTCTTTCTTGGAAAATGGTCTTCCAATATTCTATTATGAAGATTTGCAAATGTATTGCCAAGTCGAAAGAATTTTTTTTCAAGTGACACTTCATATTGAAATAAGACACTTATTAAATATTATTATTTTATTTCAAGTCTAATTTTGGTTCCAGAGAAGGCAGTGTTGTCTTAAAGGCTTGGATAAGGTTTTCTTTTTCTCTTATTCCAGGAAGATCACTTAACAATAAATACTTGAGGTTTCTTAAGCGATGTAAAGCAATGATGCCTTTGCCTGTGATATTCCCACATGAAATTGTTTCCATTTCCAACATGCTTTTTTTTTGTAAATTTTCAAGTTTACTAAGTCTCTCCAAGAAGCTGGCCTTCATATAATGATGCTCACATAGTCTCATTTTTCCAACATGCTGTCAGCCCTCATGTGATCAAATCCCATGCTTGTGATATGAGAGCTGGTTGTGTCAATGCCTGAATCTTATGGACAAATGTCCAGTTCTAGACAAATGCCTGTATTTGTCCAGAGGGCCTGGAGGAATGGGAGGTTGTTTATTTATTTAGAACACCAGTGGAGGAAGGGCAGAGGGGGAGAAAGAGAGAGAGAGAGAGAGAGAGAGAGAGAGAGAGAGAGAATCTTAAGCAGGCTCCACCTCAGAGCTAAGCTGGAGGCAGGGCTCCATCCCATCATGGGTGAGAGGGCAACCTGAGCCGAAATCAAGACTTGGAGGCTCAACCGACTGAGCCACCCAGGCGCCCTCACCATCCACTTTATTATTATTATTTTTTAAAATTTCTTTTAACATTTATTCATTTTTTTGAGAGACAGACAGAGTGTGAGCCGAGAAGGGGCAGAGAGAGAGAGGGAGACGCAGAATCCGAAGCAGGCTCCACGCGCTGAGCTGTCAGCACAGAGCCCGACGCAGGGCTTGAACCCATGAACTGTGCGATCACGACCTGAGCTGAAGTCAGACGCTTAACCCACCCCGCCACCCAGGCGCCCCCATCCACTTTATTAAACACTGCATTCACCCAGCCCCGGGAACATCTGCAGTCACATGACCGTGGGAGTTTCTTTAAACCACACAATTGCAGGAAATTTTTCCAAACAACCTGATCTGATCTGGGCAGTGCCTGCTGGGGGGTCTGGTTGGGGGGGGGAGGGTTTCCCTGGGGGCTTCCCGGTGGCAACTGGCTGGCCCCAGGAGGCCCTAGCCGCTCTGCCAAGGTGGCCGCAGAGTCAGCACCTGCCCCCTTCACTATTGCTTCTGTTGGTGGTGCCTCTTGCTGGACAGATGTCCCTGCTCTACTTGCTGTCCCCAGGTGGGAGAGAAGGTCAGGGTCCTATGCAGCCTGCTCCGACCTTGGGTCCCAGGAGTGCCTTCAGTATTCATCCTTGGGTTTGTATGCCAGAGGAAAAGAATAAGGAAGGTGGTGTTGAGTAGAGTCAAGCACACTTCTCCCAAAGCTGAAAGAATTTTCTGGTCAACACCCATATGCTCACCACCTGCATTCTACCATTGCTTGAAAATAATTCCAGGTTGCTGGTTATTTTCTGTCTCTCAGTACATCGTTTTTGGGCCTCCAGTGGATGGATGTCAAGATGTCAGCTGTCAGTCATTGCCATCTTCTCTCTCTGGCCATTTTTAAAAATTCTTTTCATCTCTGATGTTCGCTGTGATGTATCTGGTATATTTTTGTTGGGGTTTCATTAAATGTCATGATCTGAGGACTGGTATCGTCCAGCAATTCTGAAAAATCTCACCCATTACCTCTTTAAATATGTCTTCTTTGTTTTCTGTAATGATCCCTTCTGACAACTACTTTAAACTAACTTCTCCACCGTTATGAGCCTTTGGACTATAAGCACAAGGAATTGGTCCCGCAAACCCTGGAGAGGGCCACCGAGTGGGTAGGAACCCTCAGGGGAGATTTCTTCTCTCTCTTCTCCTGAGCATGGAGGACGGGGTGGGGTAGGCAGGTTTATCTGAGGTCCTCGAACTATGTAGAATCTGGTTCTCTTACACTCTCTCGGGGCTGTCCTGTGGGGCCTAAGCTTTACGCAGGGATCTTCTGGCACATTCTCCCCACTGGCAGGCCCTGGGCTCTCCTGCCTGTCTCTCCCACAAGACACTGGCAGCTCAACTCTAAGAATGCACAGCAAACACCAGGTAATGTCAGGTTTGGCCGTTCCCCCCCCCCCCCCCCCGAGTGGTTGGCAAGTTAAGTAACACACGCATGGAGATTCTGGGTGAATTTGGCTGGATAAAATGAGCAAAACAACGGGAACCATTTCAAGGCCATGATCATCAGAAAATTAAACCCCAGGACAGCCTTTTCCAATCAAATGCTGAACTTTCTGGGGACATAGGATTCGTGGGTATACCTCATAGTTACTTGACTCTCTCCAATGATGAGAAAGCCATAAACTTTTAGAAATGACCATTAGTTCAGCTATCCTAGTCCGGACATGACATATCGTCATCCATACCCCAAAATGGTGCTCCAAAATATCAGGTTAATTTGAAACTTTAGTTTCTGTGAGAGGTAAGCTGTTTAAACATATGGAAACCTTTTTGTATCACGTTGACTTTTTGGAGGGACCAGATGCATTCTCAGGACTTTTTTCATTCTAATTGTTAGAATTGTGTTTATATTGGCTTAACCCATGCGCGGCATTTATAGCAGAAATGATATCAAAAATTGTAAGTGCGGTCTTATCATCATCGATACTTAATGGTTTATGTAAATATGTCAGGATGTGAATTAAATATCACTTGCCACTTGACTACATTTCTTTGGCTAGCTGGTTCCAACTATGTTTTGACCATATCTAAAAAGTTTTGTCATAATTTGTTCTTCTGGAATATTGTGTGTATACTTTGGCAGTTAATGAAAAGAGAGATGCCTCATGAAGATTGAAGCATTTGTACCCTTATGTCATTTTAATATATGACTCAATGGAGACGCTGAGAACTGTCAGTGAATCTATGCTGTTTACATTTGGAGAATAAAGCAAATGATGAAAAATGTGAGTAAATTGCTGGGCTGCTATTTATACTTCCTAAATCATGGAACTGTGCTGAATTTTCAGTTACATTTTTCATGGAACCAGCCAATAATTATGAAATCATTATTTTCATAACCATTATTAATTGGCCACATGTGCACTTTGGCAGTAACATCTCACTAAGACTTCGTACATTTAAAATGAAATAATCCTTACTGTCATTTGTTATTTCATCCCGTGGAGCGTCAGCTCGATAATTATGTTCAATAAAAATGAGAAACAAACATGTGAAAAAAAATGCACGGAGCCCACTGAACAAAGGGGAGCCCTCAAAACATGAGCAAATCTCTTAACCATCTAATTTATTATCAGAGAACCATTTAGGGCATTGGGCAATATGACTGAATACGTAATACTGCATATTATTTTGGATTCTAGTGTAATTTCTTACATACAAGCCATGTGCTTTCAAGATTTATTTTGAAATCGATGTATTCTACCCACAGGAGTACAATTTAAGCTCCAAGGAGATAGAGACTTTTTTCCTCCAACAATAATTTCTAGTCTGGGACACAATAGTTACCAAAATTTTTTTTCGATGGTCAAGTTAATAGAAACTAACTAATGGTGGAAAATATTCTAGTAAACACCAAAGAAATCAAATGTGGTCTGTATTTCAGTTAACATGTCCTCAAAACTATTTATTTAATGTACTTTGTGGCTCCAGGCTTAAGTGCATACAGATTTAAAGCAAGTATACTTTCCTGGTGTATTGTTCCTTTTATCAGTAATTAATGACCCTCTTAAACTGTTAATAAAGATTTAAAAAAATTGTTTTGGTCTTAAAGTCTCTTTGTCTGATATTGCTATACTGGCTTCTTCCTGGGCTTCCCTAACCCTCATCTTTCCCTTTCATCTTCTTCCTCTTTCCTTCTCTTCCCACCCCCTTCCCCTCTTCCCCTTCCTTCCCCTCCAATTCTCCCCTTCCATCTCTTTTCCCCCTCCCCTCCCCTCCTTCTTAGTATTTGTCTGGTACATACTCTTTCATTCTTGTCATTAGTTTACTTTTGACCGGTTTGAACCACTATGGATTCATTTTATAGAAAACAGCATATAGTTGGATTTTTTGTATCTGTCCTTTGAAATTCTGAGAATCTGCCCTTAAACAGGCATGCTTGTTGCCTTTTTTAGCCACTTTGATGATCAGTTTGTTGTTGTTGTTGTTTTTTAATGTTTATTTCTTTTTGAGACAGAGAGAGACAGAGCGTGAATAGGGGAGGGGCAGAGAGAGAGGGAGACACAGAATCTGAAACAGGCTCCGGGCTCTGAGCTGTCAGCACAGAGCCCGACGCGGGGCTCGAACTCACAGACCGTGAGATCATGACCTGAGCCGCAGTCAGACGCTTAACCAACTGAGCCACCTAGGCGCCCCTGTTGTTGTTGTTTTTTAATGTTTATTTATTTTGTGTGTGGGAAAGAGAATGCGAGTTGGGGGGAGAACACACAGAGAGAGAGAGAATCCTAAGCAGTCTCCACGCTCAGTGTGGAGGGAGCCTGACTCAGGGCTCGATTTCATGCCCCACGACAGTGAGATCATCACGTGAGCAAAAATTAAAAGTCTGATGCTTAACTGGCTAAGCCACCCAGATGCTCCATCACTGGGCTTACTTTATCATCTTACTGCACGTTTCTATTTATCATGCCTTTTGCTTTCTTCTTTCCTAACTTCTCTTGGAAAAACTGAGTTTTCTTTATTCCCACCCCCCAGTCCAACCACCGATTTGGAAGTTTTGTATTTTATTTCTGGTCTTTTAGTTGTCAACCTTAAAATTTTAACATTGACTCATGACTTACTGTGATTTCATATTAATTAATATCTCTATCCACATACCCCCAGATATATATTAGCTCTTTTCTCCTATTCCAAAAATCCACTGGTTATTTTATTGTTCTTAAAATAGTATTCTTGGGGCACCTGGGTGGCTCAGTCAGTTAAGCATCCGACTTCGGCTCAGGTCATGATCTCTCGGTTTGTGAGTTTGAGCCCCGCAATGGGCTCTGTGCTGACAGCTCGGAGCCTGGAGCCTGCTTCGGATTCCGTGTCTCCGTCTCTCTCTGCCCCTCCCCCACTTGTGCTCTGTCTCTCTCTGTCTATCAAAAATAAATAAAATGTAAAAAGAAATTAAATAAATTAAAAAAAATAGTATTCTTATTTACTAGTCAAGGTTTATTAAGATTTATAAGTAATTGCTTATCATTGCTCCTTACATCTTATAACTTATATCACTTTTCTTCTTCCTGAAGCACATACATCTTTTAGTTTTACTTTGAATCATACGATTTTTTTTTTTTTTTTTGTGGGTCAAAAATGGCCAGATAGGAAATAGTTCACATGGTTCACCCTAAGAGTCATTTCAGGGAAGGATTGTGGGTAGTAAATGTTTTCAATCAGTTTATCTAAAAATGTTTTCATTTTTCCATCACTGTTGTATAACTTAGCTGTATATACACTCTACACCAATGGGTATTTCCCCCCGTTGCTTAAAGATATTTCACTGCCTTCTGGAATCATTTGATGAGATGATGAGAAGTCAGCTGTCAGTCTAATTGCCATTTACTTATGGATAATTTGCCTTTAGTTTCTCATTCCTTTGTCATTGAAGTTTTCAAGTTTTTCTATAACAGGTCTGAATGAGGGTATTTTCATTTGCTTTTAACTTCAATGACTTTGTCCTTTTCTTGCAGTTCTCACTGGCTTCTTTCCAAATTGGCTTGTTCTTTTTCATTATCTCTTGTCTTTACCTTATGGTTTTTGTTCCTTAGTTATCTCTTTATGAATTTTAAATAAACTTGTTTGTAGTCTCTTTCACACTGTATCTAATCCTTATTTTGGGGGTGCTAATTTTCCTGTTGATTGCATTTTCTGAATCTCCCTCATGCTGTCTTGATTTCTCATTGCATTGAAAATGATTTTCAGGGGGATCTGGGTGGCTCAGTCAGTTGAGCATCTGACTCCTGATTTTAGCTCAGGTTATGATCCCAGGGTTGTGGGATTGAACCCCGAGAAGGGCTCACACTGAGTGTGGAGTCTGCTTAAGATTCTCTCTCCCTCTGCCCCTCTCTCCCCTGCTTGTTCACAGTCTCTCTCTCCATAATAAGAATAAAAAATAAATTAAAAAAGGAGGGAATTAAAACAAATGATTGTCAGCTATGGTGACTCTTCTCCCTTGAGAGTTTCTTTTCTTTTTCTTCTTTTTTAATGTTTATTTATTTATTTATTTTGAGAGAGAGAGGGAGAGAGCATGCACTTGCATGTGAGTTGGGGAAAGAGGCAGAGACAGAGAGAGAGAATCCTAAGCAGGCCCCATGCTCTTTGCAGAGCAATGTGGCTCCATCCCACAATTGTGAGATCACATCTACGACATTGCAACTGGGATATCAAGACCTGCGGATATCAAGAGTCTGATGCTTAACCAATTGAACCACCCAGGCACTCCTCTTCCACCATGAGAATTTCTTAAGCACCTGTTTTTAAAGTATCCCCAGGGAGTGGATTCCCATTTTCTAGGATGCTAAGAGTCTTTTAGAACCATTTTGATATCAACTTCAGGGTTTGTGGTGCCTTAATGGTGTGGGTGTTATACATTTAAACCCTACCCTTGTGTATAATGGATACCTGGAATTGTGATTTCTCATAGGTGATTTATTTTTAACCCATGGCCCTGGAGAGGCCAATAGTCCTTCCGAGGAGTTATTTCAGTGTTTTCATGGGGGAAGTAATACTTCAAGGCTCCGTGATTCACAGGGTGGTAGCCAACCACATCTCTCCCCCCACCCCACTCCCACCCTGAAAATATTCTCTCTCCTGTCCTTAAAGAGGCATTAGATGCCTCTTTGGCTCAGTCAGTGGAGTGTGCGACTCTTGATCTCAGGGTTGTAAGTTCAGGTCCTATGTTGGGTGTAGAGGTTACTTAGAATTAAAAGATCTTAAAACAAAACAAAACTAAAAAGAGTCATTTGAACTTAGCTCTGAATCTCTAGGGTCTGTGATTGAGCTCGGAACTGCTGTTGGGTCACCTTTCTGCTCTGGCTTTGATTTCCCTGTTTACCTTGCATATAGGGATCTTCTATTTTTTTTTTTTTTTCTAGCATGGTTATGTGTTAATTTTATTGTTGTTTTTGCCACATTTTCTCATAATTCTAAATGTTTATAATGAGCAGGTAATTCTTCTAGGACAACATAGAAATTCATGTTCTTGAAAGTCCTATTTGCCTTGGAGATTTTTCTGGGCACTCATTTGGTTCTGGCCCATTTCTTGGGTTGTCTTTGTATTTCTTTGCTGTCCTTAAGTCTTTGGCCTTTTTTGTTGCTTTCAGTTGAAGCTCTGACATTCTGAGTATATGTTTCTAAATAAGCTGTATTATCTTAAAAATTTAATATGATGTTAATATAATTCATACATATATATATATATGTATGTGTATATGTGTATATGTGTATATGTGTATGTGTATATGTGTATATGTGTATGTGTATATGTATGTATGTGTATATGTGTATATATATACACATATATATATGTGTATATGTATGTAACAACTTCTCTTTTATCCAGATGCCTTTTGCCTGGTATTTCCGTTAAACATATGTATTCTTACAGTTATGAAAATTCACTTTGTTGAAAATTAGCCTTCTCAAGTTGGAGGACATTCCCTAAGAAAACAGGCACAAACTTTGAAATAATAACTTTTCTTCCCTCATCCTTACTAAGAATGCTGAAATGAAGGTTCTTTTTTTTTAAGTTTATTTATATGTTTTAAGAAAGAGAGAGACAGACAGGGAGAGTGCACAAGTAGGGGAGGGGCAGAGAGAGGGACGGAGAGAGAGAATCTGCACTGTCAACGCAGAGCCCAATATGGGGCTCAAACTCACAAACCGTGGGATCATGACCTGAGCCTAAATCAAGTGTCGGATGCTTAACCGACTGAGCCACCCCAGTGTCTCTGAAATTAAGGTTTTTGAGACTATCAGTGTCCAAAGGCTAATGTAGAATTTTTAAGCAAGCATTCTAGAATGATCAACTATTTTTTAAATTCCTTTTTCCTTTTTATTCTTTTCTTCCATACATATATCAAACCATAAGTAACCCAACACTCACCTTGCAGGATCATTAGGTCTTAAAGATGTTATGTTCTTGGATAAATACTTGATATCTATTTGTATAATGTTTTTCAATGGATGGAGATTTCTAATTTTTAAAAGAAATGATAGACTGTGATCAGTGAATCCTACTGTTTGTACTAAGGATATTTTATTTATTGAGTCATTTGAAAATTGACAATCTGTTTCCATTTTTTATAGCTTCCTTTTTATTAATTAAAAAAACAGGTAAAGTGTATAATTCATAGCAGAGTGGGGTACTGTATACACACACACACACACACACACACACGGCTGTGCCATACCATCAACGTCATTTTCATTTACTTTTTGTTTTTTCTGGCAATAGTGGGACATGCCCTGACAATCTACCTTCCATTACAACTATTTTTAAAACGAGGCAGGAGAGAGCCATCCCTTAACCGCAGCCACATAATGTAATGAAGGATACACACAGCTGCAGGAACGCCGTGTAATTACTTAATTTGTTTTTGACAGCTCCCATTGGCAGAGGAGAGGAAAGTATGAGCCACACGTGGGCAAGGATTTTATCTATGCCCGAATTTGTTTGTCAGTGGTGAATAATCACCCATTTTCTTGGGGAAGGGCACAAAGTATGGGGCAGGCAACCAAAGCCAACATTACACCCTTCCTAGTGTAGAAACAGCTCAACCCATTTGCTGTCTGTGGAAAGTTGAAGCAAACATCCAAGTCAGTGTCTCCTTACTAGATGAGCAACCACTTTCCAGCTTGTGGTGCTAGGGTGGTAAAGTAAGATAAGAATGCAGGCTTTAAAGACAACAACAACAAAAATGTAGGACTTGCTTATCTGATGGAAGAGCTCATTTGAATGAACACATGGAGCCTAAGACAGGCCGCTGTGTTTATCCCAAGCCACCTTTTCTAACGTTTATGTGTTGGGTGATGTGTTAGCTCTTCCTCTGGTTTCTAGAACCCAGCTCTGGGGGCTCAGGGTGCTCCTCAACATGCATATTTTAGGGAACTAATGTCAGTCTACACAGAACAGAGGTTGACAGGGCTGTGGGATGTTCCCTGGATCCCCTGAGGCAGGCCCTGAGTTGTTAGGGATTGGATGATTTACGGGGCCTGGTCTTAAGGTAGAATTAGGGCAAGATTAAACCCAATGATTGGGGATGTCTGATTGAATTTGAGCTCTTTTAGGGGGTATGAGAAGTTGCCTTACTGCGACCGGGTGTTGACATGTGGTGCTCCCGAATGACAAATCCAGGCAATTCTGTGAGGGGGTGATGGAAGCATTACAAAGTAGGGAGGCCTTGGACGAGTGGGACAATGTGGGCTGGCCCAACATGCTGTTGGGACTATGCTTGAACCTGGAACCTGCCTAAATGCAAAGGGGGTGTATAAACTGTAGGGTGCTGAAAGTTGTGAGACGTCTTATTCTCTCTTGTTCTTCTGTTATCTTATTCCAGTTTTCAAGTTCAGTCTTCCAAAGAGCATTTTGAGCTAGAGTACTTAAGGTAGTAGTCACCTTACTCTACAGTCCTATCAAAATGTTGATGCCTTCATTAGTGGGCACATTTGTATATCTTCATACATATTTACCTGAACTTGGGGGAGTGATTTTACTTGATGAATCTCACCAGCTTAGTACCTGGCCATAAGGATTTGTCTAAAGGCATTGGCAAGTTGTGGATGGGCTTACTAAAGTCAGAGGCCTATGGTCCTGTATTGATTTTTCAAGTCCTCTATTTCACACTAGAAATATGTAAACTCTGATTGCATACTATTTAGATCTCCTGTTTTACATAGCGTTGTTTAATGCTAGCTTATTCCTGAATACATATAGATGCTTTTTATAAAACTGGAGCTGCTAGTTACATTAGGTTAATTTAAGTTAGCAAAAATATTCCTGGAAGAAGAGTTCAAGGTAGAAAGAATTAACCATCGGTGTTTATTGCAGCTTTATTTACAATAGCCAACACATGGAAACAACCTAAGTGTCTATTGACAGATGAATGGGTAAGGAAGATGGGATATGTATAATGGAATATTATTTAGCCTTAAAAAGAAAAAAAAATTCTGTGCAACAAAGCAGAAGGACCTTGAGGAAATTATGAAGTGAAATAAATGAGATAAGTCAGGCAGAGAAAGACAAATATAATATGATCTTACTTACATGTGGAATCTTGGGGGGAAAAAAACAAACCCAAATCAAACTTACAGAAAAATACATCAATTATTACCGGAGGTGGGGGGTTGGGAGTGGGGAATTGGACAAAGGTGATCAAAAGGTACACACTTCCAGGTGTAAGATAAATAAATACTTAGGATGTAATGTGCAGCATGATATCTACAGTTAACGTTGGCAAATGGTGTATTTGAAAATTGCTAACAGAGTGAATGCAATTTCTTTTTCACTTTATACAATGTATGTATCCTTCAGGGATGCTAGATGTAGATCCAAATTTATTTCAGAAAATAAAGCTGTTTAATATTTTATATTATTTAGATATCACACTTTTCCCAACCAATTGGTAAGCATCATATAAGAAATGCATACTTGCTTTTTGTCTGAGGGCAAAAATGAGATCAGAAATATGGATTTTCCTTTAAGATTGAAAGTTGACCACTCAATAGCAAAGTTCTTGCCAACTGGATTTCCAAGGCTGAGGAGAATCTGAAAAACAGGTACATTTCAGCTTTGTCCTCACGCTCATGACACATAAGAGGGAAAAGGCAAAAAGTTTTCCTAGTGCTGATAAACCTTACTTTCCTACACACATATAGACTATAGGACTTAGTTATTTCAAATGTGTTAGGAACACTGGATAATTACATAAGTCACAAAACAGTTGTTGCTGTGAAATTGATAATGATTTAAAAATGTAATAGCTGATGTAAGTGACTCATCAGGAAGCTTATTAAACCTTTCACAAAGGTCCATTGTACCAAAAAAAATCTACTGATGCTCATTTTGCCTTGAGGATGTTAGCTGAAGAATGAATTTAGGTATTTACTTATTGTAGTAGTTTGAAAAGAAAAAGCAATTTATGTCTATAGACACAAACACAACGCGTCCTGTCTTTGCTTAGCTTTTCCTTCCCGAGTACTTGAACCACTCCAGATAACCTGTGGTCAAAATGCCAGCACATATCTCTTCATGGACAACCACTTATTCCACGTAGGGGTGCGAGTTAGAGGGTAGAGCGCGTTTCGCTTTTCAAGAAAGAGTGGCAGGTCATTTTTCTGGTGAGTTATGGCAATTCAGAGTGCTCAAGGTGTTATACTGCTGCTCTAGCAAGGGAGATTAGGGGGCGTGCTAGCTTCAAACTGGCATCTTACGGCTGCCTTCAAGTTGTTCCCGCCTGGTCTAAATTTGCTCTCTCTCTCTCTCTTTTTGAATCTTTATTTATTTTGAGAGCATGAGAGAGAGCGAGAGTGCATGAGCTGGGGGCAGAGAGAGACAGGAGAGTGAGAATCCCCAGTGGGCTCTGTGCTCAGCACAAAGCCTGACGTGGGGCTCAATCCCATGACCCTGAGATCATGACCCGAGCTAAAGTCAAGAGTCGGATGCTTAACCTACTGAGCCACCCAGGTGGCCCTTAATTTGCTCTTGAAATGGGAATTTGGAAGTGATATTTGGAAGTGGTCCAATCAGAAGTCCCCTCTACCTACCTCCTGCTCAGGTTTCTGCTCATTTTCTCGACCTCCCTGAGGAAGATGGATGGAACCTGAGGGTCCAGAAGACAATCAGATGAACACGGTTGCAAGAGTGGATGTTTCGGTCTTTGGAGCACAAGGAAGAAATCACCCTTCATCATGGCCCTTGATTATGTTGTTTCGGCAATTAGGTTTTCTATCTCTTGCAATTATCCATGGATGAAGGATAAGGAGAACCAAGTGGTGGGACTAGGAAGAAAAAAAGTGAAAAACCATCAATGTAAAGAAGTTTAGTTTGTATTCTCTGAGTTTGAGTCCTTCTCTTGGACGTCAGCCTAGAGTTCCAGAAGCTCTGCTTTCAGAGTCCTCCCTTATTCTGGCCAGTGTCCACACAGAGACCATAAATGGCCCGTAAACCCCCGGTCTGAATCAAGGAACACTTGTGAGGAATTCCAGGGGTCAATTCTTCGTGGGTTGTTTTTTCCCGGTGTCCACTCACCTGCTCAAATACGCTTTGTCTGCATGGCAGGCTGCGTTCCACCTCGGTCACCAGCAGCTGGGGGATGGCCTATGCTTCCTCCACCCCCTGCACATCCCGTGTTAGTTTATGTTCACTCCCAGCCCAGCCCAGCCCAGCCACATCCACGTGGTGTTTATGGTTTAGGCGGCATATTTTAATTTTTATATTTTTATATGTTCTTTAATAGGTGTTACAATATGACTAGCATATCACATGCATGCTTTAAAATAGTGAGAGTAAGGTTCGTTTTTTTTTTTTTAATGTTTATTTATTTTTAAGAGAGAGATAGTGCATGGGAGTGGGGTAGGGACAGAGAGAGGGGGACAGAGGATCTGAAGCAAGCTCTGTGCTGTCAGCATGGAGCCCGATGCGGGGCTCGAACTCAGGAAGTGTGAGATCATGACCTGAGCTGAGGCTGGATGCCTAGCCCACTGAGCCACCCAGGCCCCCTTAAGGTTTCTTTTTATTTTATTAAAAAATTTTTTTTTAAAAATATTATTGATAGAGACAGAATGCAAGTAGGGGAGGGGCAGAGAGAAAGGGAGGCACAGAATTCAGAGCAGGCTCCGAGGCTGTCTGCGTAGAGCCCCTCGTGGGGCTCAAACTCATGCACTGTGAGATCATGACCTGAGCCATTGGACACTTGACCAACTGAGCCACCCAGGCGCCCCAAGGTTCCTTTTTAAAAAAAACAAAGTAAAGAGATCACATACTATATGATTTTTGTTGTTGTTGTTTTTTAAAGACAGTCTGGAAGAGGCAGATTTATAGGGCTGGAAATCACATCTGTGACTGCTGGGGCGAGGGGCGGGGGGGCGGGCCGGAGGACACGGACTACAAAGGGGCACGAGCAAAAATTTTTTGGATGATAGAAATGTTTATCTTGATTGTGGTGGCATTTACACAAGTCTGTTTATCAAAACTTTTCTGAATCGCACACCTTAAAAGAGTGAATTTTGCTATATGTAGATTATACCTTAATAAGCTGCCAAAAATTTAAATAAAGAGAAGGAGTTAATTCAAAGCAATTACCACATAATTATGGAGGTGGTATATAGCTATGATAAAAGACGGCCGGCAAACGGTCAGAAGTGGGACAGCTCAAAATTGGACTGTTACTTAGTAGTGCATTAGAACGTTACTTAGAATATTTTTGCCTCCCTTTGGTTTTATAGTTTATTTGTGTATCAGACACCCTTTCAGGTTCCCAAGGCCTCCTCTGTCTCTTACTCAAGCCACCATTGTAATTGATTCTGCAGGGCTCTGAACACTTACACGCGTGTGCCTCACCTCTGGCAATGAAACCTCTGGGCTCCCCTGGTGCAGACCCCAGAAGTGCTGGACAGATACCTGTGCGGGCAAACCTGTGTCTAATGCAGGGTGGAGCCTGGAGAGAATTGCCTTTCCCTTTCTCCCTAATGGACGGTCTGGAGTCACATTCCATAAAATTCACGGGACAATCCTGCAGGATCCAGCAGCCAGTCCCCTGCAATCGGTGGCCAGCTCCTCAAGGCCTCTTTGTTCTGGCTCTCTCTCCCCTCTGATTTTGCTCCCCCCTTTCCCTCACTCCTGTTCCCTAGGATTGCGCTCCCTAATAAGGTGTTTTTTTTTTAATTGTGGCAAAATACATGTAACATAAAATTTACCATCCTGGCCATTTTTTAATTGAGATATAATGGACATATAACAGTCTATCAGTTTCAGGTGTACTACCTAAAGTTTAACATTTGTGGATATTGTGAAATGATCACCACAGTGAGTCTAGTCAATATCCATCACCACACATGGTTACAATTTTTTGTGTGTGATGAGAACTCTTAAGATTCCTTGTCTTAGCAACTCTCAAATATGTAATGCAGTATTATTAACTGTAGGCATCATGCTATACATTATATCTCCAAGACTTACTTATTTTATAACTGGAAGTTTGTATCTTTTCTCTGTGTCTCTGAGTTTTTGTTTTTTTAGATTCCACATATAGGTGAGATCATATGGAATTTTTTTTCCCTCCTTTTTTTTTTAAGAGAGAGAGAGAGAAAAAAAGCGGGGGAGAGGGGCAGAGGGAGAGAGAGAGAATCTCAAGGCAGCTTCACACTGAGTGTGGAGCCTGATGTCAGGCTTGATCCCATAACCATGAGATCATGACCTGAGTTGGAATCAAGAGTTGGACACTTAACTGATTGAACCACCCAGTTGCCCCTTGTCTTTTTCTGTCTGACTTACTTCACTTAGCATATGCCTTCAATATCTATCCATATTGTCACAAATGGCAGGATATCCTTTTCTAGGGCTAAATAATATTCCATTGTGCGCATGTATCTATCACATTTTAAAACATTTATTTTTATTTTTTATTATTTATTTTTAAAATTAATTTTTTAAGTTTTGTTTTAATGTTTATTTACTTTTGAAGGAAAGAGAGACAGAGTGTGAGTGGGGGAACGGGCAGAGACAGAGGAAGACACAGAATCCAAAGCAGGCTCCAGGCTCTGAGCTGTCAGCACAGAGCCTGACACAGGGCTCAAACTCACGAACTGCAAGATCATGACCTGAGCTGAAGTGGGACGCTTAACCGACTGAGCCACCCAGGCGCCCCTGATTTATTTATTTTTTAATTTGCATCCAAGTTAGTTAGCATATAGTGCAACAATGATTTCTGGAGTAGATTCCTTAATGCCCCTTACCCATTTAGCCCATCCCCCCTCCCACAATCCCTTCAGCAACCCTCTGTTCTCCATATTTAAGAGTCTTTTATGTTTTGTTCCCCTCCCTGTTTTTATATTATTTTTGCTTCCCTTCCCTTATGTTCAACTGTTTTGTATCTTAAAGTCCTCATGTGAGTGAAGTTATATGTTTGTCTTTCTCTGACTAATTTCACTTAGCATAATACCCTCCAGTTCCATCCACGTAGTTGCAAATGGCAAGATTTCATTCTTTTTGATTGCAGAGTAATACTCCATTGTATATATATACCACATCTTCTTTATCCATTCATCCATCGATGGACATTTGGGCTCTTTCCATACTTTGGCTATTGTTGATAGTGCTGCTATAAACATGGGGGTGCATGCGTCCCTTCGAAACAGCATACCTGTATCCCTTGGATAGATACCTAGTAGTGCCATTGCTGGGTCCTAGGGTGGTTCTATTTTTAGTTTTTTGAGGAACCTTCATACTGTTTTCCAGAGTGGCTGCACCAGTTTGCATTCCCACCAGCAATGCAAAAGAGATCCTCTTTCTCCGCATCCCCGCCAACATCTGTTGTTGCCTGAGTTGTTAACGTTAGCCATTCTGACTGGTGTGAGGTGGTATCTCATTGTGGTTAAAACATTTTTCAATGTATAGTCTAGTGGTATTAAGTGCATTCATATTATGCAACCATCACCATCATCTGTCTCCAGAATGCTTCATTTTGTTTAACTGAAACCCTATACCCATTGAACAATAACTCTCCATTCCCTTTCTGCACCCCCCTTCCGCCCCAATAAAGTTTTTGTTCATTGACCTTTGTCTAGGTTACTGCCTTCTGGGTAACTCACACAAAAAGTCCATTCCACATCCAGTCTACTTTTGTCCTTTGTTGAAATGAAAAGTCTCCCAGGGCGCCTGGGTGGCTCAGTTGGTTAAGCATCCAACTTCGGTTCAGGTCATGATCTCACGGTTCATGAGTTCAAGCCCTGTGTCAGGCTCTGTGTTGGTAGGTCAGAGCCTGGAGCCTGCTTCAGATTCATTGTCTCCCTCTCTCTCTGCCCCTCCCCGCTCATGCTCTGTCTCTTTCTCCTTCAAAAATAAATAAACATTAGAAATTTTTTTTTTAATGAAGGGTCTGAAAAACATAGTCTTGATATGCTAACATGTGAGTCATAATTTTTATTTGTTTAGTTTTCCTCTTTCTTGGACATGGTTTCTTTTCTTGTAAGAGATCTGCCATGCAGCTCTTAGATTTGATGTCCTTCTTCACTCAAATATTAGTTAAGGTCTTATTCTGGGGCAGAGGAGTGGACCGCTAGAGGTTGGTGCACTGTGGCCCTCGGGCTGCATATGGGTCCACATCTTCCTTTGTTTGACTTTTTCATTTGGCTTCCATGACGTTTTGAAAAGCTTTTGTAATTGACAGACGTTCTCCTTGGCCTTGAGACAAGTAGCTCAGGCAATTGTGTTTGTTACTTGACCCCCTTTGCCACTTGAGTGTGTGGTCCCTGGCTATCTTGATGGCCGTGGGGTGAAGCAGGGCTTACTCCTGAATCCTAGGGAGGGTAAGGGCCCAACATTATGTGAAAGTGCAGCCAAGGACAATGGTTGAGCCCTCTGCTTCTCAAACACAGCTTCTGTTCTCCCAGCTGCACAAGGGTGTGGTTTCTCCTGTGCTTTTGCACATGATGTGTCCTTCTGAGCAGTCTGTTTTACTCCATGGTGAGCCGTTCATCTTATATCAGCTTATACTGAAAAGAATAAAGCTACTGTATGAGACAACTGCACATTTTTCATTGATTTTTAAGATACATGGTATTTACAAATGCTGTCGCCGTGCCCATCTGTTTCCAGTCATGCCTCCAGTATCTCTAAGAATATGAATTTACTCTGGCACTAGTTTCCTTGGAAGAATCTGAAAAGCCCAGTGCTAAGGCACTCCTTGGCCTCTTTGGCCTTGCCCTCCTTTAGTAAGTGAGCTTGAACTTGGCAATTTTCGGTCCCTTCCCTCTGACTCTGAGCACACCTGATCTTGACTCAGTGACCTGGATCTTACCTGTTGTGTTCTTGACCTGGCTCTCTCTTTTCTGACTCTTTCTTGCCTCAGGTTTTTATCTTTAGGTTTTTAACTCTGGTTTGGCATCTGGATTCTGTTTGAAATCTCAGCCAGAGGCACCTGGGGCCCCTCCTCCTGACATTTGGGTGAAACGAAGCAAAGGCTAAAAACCATATAGGACTTTCAGCTCCTTGGACATAGATTCCACTTTCTTGCCTGTTAGGCCTTTACCTCTGTGTTTCTTTCTCTCAGTGTTTTTTACATGATCTCTACATAGCTATTTTCAATAGCTGTTTTATATGCAACCTTTCCATTCCAAGACGTTTCAAAACGTTCCTTCCTGTTTGCAAACGAGCTTTTCTTACAAGTGGGTTAGTGCCACCGTGCTCTCTTTTAACAATAAGATTTCTTGTTTTCCCCACATTTTGCAAAACCTGAGAATTAAATTTCCAGGAATGCCAAACCACTGCATTTCATCTTGACTAATTTGTCACACGGGCAGGCCTCCTGCTGCCAAATCAGCATGAGTTTAAGCTTTTTTTTTTGTTGTTGTTAAAAGAAAAGGAGAGCAGTATGATTCTCTGGCAGACATTCACATTACTTTCCCAGCAATCTGATAAAATCCCATCCCTGCATTCCCCAAAAGCCAACCTTGAGCTAAACTTTCAACTTTTTTTTTTTTTTTTTTGAAAGGGGCTTAAATAAATGTACTCAACAATTTTGGAGAACAGATCTCTCTCTCTAGGCAAGGCAGGCTGGGCTGCATTCCTGCATTTCTCATGCTGCAGAGGGAAAAGTTCACGAATGTAAGGGAATGCTTTTCTAAAGTTATCTGCGAAGGGAAAGGAATAATTACGTCTGTGTGATTCAAACCTGGGCACCATCCAGGTTCCCCCAATTAGCTGAAAGAACAGTGCCTTCTATTGTGTCTTGGAAAATTCCAGGAAAATTTGCTTCTCTCCTCAGTGTGAATAACAGCACGGTCCAACCAGCTTCTTCTCGTTTCACAAGAGGCCCACGTGAGGACAGAGATGTTACCAGAAGACCGGTGCCAGGGGACGAAAAGGGAGCCATGATGTAACTTTTTATATTTTCCTAGGGGGAAAAAAAATCAGAAACTTCTGCGTTGTGAGGGGTGATTGAGTAGAGACACTTGTTCATCCATGGGGAGATGGTGGGAATTCTAAAATGTGTTTATCTTTTCCTTCTTTCTTTGTGTAACCCTGTTTTTCAGTATAGCTTGTACTTCTGAAGTCATACTGGACTAGGGGGAAAATTAAGGTGAAAATAAGTCACAATAGAGGCTCTGCCTCTACAAACTCTGGAAACTCCAGATTCTCAAATTCTTCCTACGTGGTGCTGGGGGTCCATATGGAGACACTCCACATGCTTCTTGGGCCCTATGTGGCACTGTTTCCCGCTTTTCCAGGTTTGGTCCACATAGGACCACCATATTGTTTGTTTTCTCTGATGACCCTGATACCTGGTATTTTTTTTTTTAATGTTTATTTCTTTTTGAGAGAGAGAGAGAGAGAGAGAGCGCGCCAGTGAGCTTGAGAGAGTGAGTACACAAGAGGGAGAAGGGCAGAGGCGGGGAGGGACAGAAGATCCAAAGCGGGCCGTGCACTGACAACAGAGAGCCTGAACTCACAAACTGCAAGATCATGGCCTGAGCCCAAGTTGGGTGTTTAATCGCCTGAGTCACCCAGGTTCCCCAGACCCTGTATTGAGGCTCTGGGGTCTTGATGTCGTCCTCACCTGTCAAGACATCGCTGTCAATCAGGTTGCCTGCTGACGGGGTGAGGCTTGGCAAAGCTCACGCCAAGTGATCAGAATATGGTCTTTGCTTCATCTATGTAGGCAAGGATAGATCTTTGGGGTGTGTGTGTGTGTGTGTGCATAGGGGGTAAAAATTTCAGAGCCCACTTCAGTACCTCTTTTGTACATTAACTCCCAAATCTATGACTCCAGTCTAGATCTTTCTCCCGTGCTTCTGATTCTCCTTTTCCACAGAATCTCCTCCTGTGATCCCTGTTTCCATCAATGGACCAACCAGCTTCTAAGCTAGACTCAACTTATATCCTCCCACCCCCACACAACCAAAACCTCAATTATAAAATTAAACACAAAACCTTTGACAGTTCTAATATTAGCAGAAAGGGACAGGAGAGAGTGGGTTATGAGACCTATATTTTTCTTTAGAAAAAATATACTGGAAAACAATACCTAATAATTGAAACGTTGAATTAATACTCTTTGTCCTAATAGGAGGAAAAGGTTTCACTTACAACTTTTATGGGATGAAACCCATCAAAATTATTTTTCTGTCATTTACTAATATCTCCAGTAGTCAAAATAACTTGGCCGTATTCAAGACATGAAAAAGGAACATAAGCGCAGGTGGGGAGCACATATTTGGGCAATCTGCTGCAGGTATGTATGTTATCTCCTTTAGGGCAAGGTAAAAAAAAATCAGCATGTGTAATTTTTCAAAAAACATGCTATTCTCTGCATTTAAACTCAGAACGTTTAAAAGCAACGGATGACCCATCTGTGAATGCTCCTGAAGAAACCAGTCAAGATAGGAGGTGAATCTATGTGCTGGCAGCTGTTGAGATTGGTTGGAGGGAAGTCTTCAAGACATCATGAGTACCTGGGGTCCTGGCAGTGGAGACGAGGCCTCCTAATCACGGAATCCCACATTATCCGTGACTGGAGGTAAAGGTTGACATGATGTGCATCATCTTGTCTGAACATTTGGCTTTGGGTGGAACTGAGCATTTCCTCCACTGAGGGAAGCCTGGCTTCATCACAACCTGCGAATTAATAGTTTAACTAACTGAACGCTGAATTCAACTCATTGGACATGTAACCAGACTACGTCTAAACGTTTGCTGCCAACGCCAATAGTTCTCTGCAGGGGTAGTTTTATGTGAGCACAGGTGGCTTTATGAGGTTTCAGCTCTCTTGGGATTCATGAAGGAGGTGCTCTAGAAGGAGGTAACAAGGCACTTGAAAGTGTATAGAAGTTCTCTACATCTAGTGCTCACATGAAAATGGAGTCTTGAGTCTTGAAGCTGTACAATGTATTATATAACTCGTGCTACGGTTGAATTAGAATTATGATGTTCCAAAAGCAAACCGTCGTGAGGATGCAGTAAGGGGTTCCCTTGCTGCAACAATATTAATTTGCAGAAGTATAACGAAAAGACTGGTAAAGTTTGGTTTAATCTACAATGAGACATTAGCACAAAACTTAGGTCAGCAGGAACATGGAGACAGAGGAGCCTCAGGTATTGGCTTTCCTGCCTAATGGCTGTGTGATTTTAGACAGCTTATTTAAAATGCCTTCCCCACTTTTTTTGAAAAGAATACCCTCCTCCCCATTTATTTATATTTTATTTGCTTTCTTTCTACACTGTGTCATAGTTTTCTGGACATAGATTTGTACGTACTTTGCTGGATTTATAACTATTCCAATTTTGGGTGCTATTGTAAGTGGTATTTTAAAAAATTTCAATTCTGGTTGCTCGTGGCTGGCATAGAGGAAATCCATTGACGTTCGTATATTGATGTTGTCTTCTGCTTTTTGTTCTCTCCATCCACCATCATTAAGACTGGGATGCTGCGTTCCATGTCCATCACTTTTTTCCCCCATGGTACTACTGATCTCTCTTTTTTCTGAAAAAATTTTTTATTGTGGCAAAAATACTAAACATGATAGGTATCTTCTTAATAAATTTTAAAGTGCACAATCCAGTATTGTTAATTATAGGAACAATGTCATACAGCAGACCTTATTCATCTTGCAACTGAAGCTTTATACCCATTGGACAGCAAAGATCTACACAGTCTAAAGCCCAGTTCTTTTTTCAGTATCCATAAAGTTTTATTGGAACACAGCAACACCCATTAATTCACGTATTATCTATGGCTGCTTTTGTATTGCAACACAGACTTTTCTCCCAGCTTTAGTGAGATATAATGGACATATAACAAATTTAGGTGTACAACGTGATGATTTGATACACACACACACACACACATATATATATATTGCAAAAATCACTGCCACAATAAGGTTAGTTATCTGTCTATCACCTCACACAATTATCATTTTTCAATGAGGAGAACCTACTTTCTTAGGAATTTTCAAGTATATTATACAGTATTGTTAACTGTAGCCACTGGGCTGCACATTAGATCCCTGCAACTTATTCACCCTATAACTTTTAACATTCCCCTCACCTCCAAGCCCCTGGCAACCCTTATTCTACTCTCTGCTTCTGTGAGTTAGGCTGTTTTAGATTCCACATAGAATTGGGATCTAATGTTATTTGTCTTTCTCTGACTTACTCCACTTAGCACAATGCCCTCAAGGCCCATCCGTGTTGTGGCAAAAGGCAGGATTTCCTTCCTTTTAATGACTGAGGAAGGTTCCATGTGGGATATGCCACATCTTTCTTTTTTATCCACTCATCCGTGGATGGTCACAGGTTGTCTCCAAGTCTCGGCTAGCACGTATAATACTGCAATGAACATGGGGTGCAGATCTTGTTTCAAGATAGTGATTTCATGTCTTTTGGATGAACACCCAGAAGTGGGATTTCTGGAGCCTATGGTGGTTCAATTTTTCACGTTTGGAGGAAACTCCATACTCTTCTCTCTAGCAGTTGGCGGCAGTTTGCATTCCTACCAACAGCGTATAAGGTGAAACTGAGGATTTCTTATCTGTGAAATGGAACGAAGAATATCCATTGGAATCGTTGAGGCTAGGCTTAACATAATGCTCACCAAGTGCTTATGATAGCTTCCTAGGCTTTCTGTGGACACAGCAGCTATTATGAGTTCTCCTTCTGTGTATGAGATATGAACATATCCATATGTTCTGAAAGTGAGAACAGTATGAATGGAGTTGTTGGTGGAGTGTTTGGTCCCGGAGCTAAGCACTGGTCATATTCCACTCCTCCCCTTAGGCTATGGATTCCTTAAGGGCAGATAGGACCTTATTGGTCGCTGACACTTACTAGGCTCCTGACGCATGTTGAGATCTCTGAACTTCAGAGTGGCTTAAATTTTTTTTCAGAGATTATTTGAAGAAGTCTAGATGCTCGATGGTTTTTTTTTTTTCTTTTTTTTTCTCCCTTCGTTGACTGAAAAGCAAGGAATGCATTATCTGTGGGTGTTTGGCCTGAGGGAGATTTCAGGAAAGCAACTAACTAGAAATGTACTATTAAATGTCAGACTGACTACAAATTAGCACGAATCTAAGATTGGTATTTTATGGGAGAATTCTTATGTTATTTTTTTCAAGAGTTTTCTTCGAAAATATTTTAACAATTTGCCCCGAGAATAGTCTGGGTTTAGTCCACTTAATGCCCTGGGTTTTTTCCTTAGAGGTGAATGGTTTTGTTGACCAAAATTCACTAGTTCATAACAAAGCTACAATATGAGATTGTTGAGTGTGATTTTTTTTTTCTTTTTAGTCTAAATTGGAACCTTATGGACATTGAACCTAGAAACATATGCTGATGTGATTTATATGTAGAAAATCTCTTTTCATATTATGAACAAAATCACTATTGTGTTCCAATCTTTGTTCTCTGGGGATGAATCTTAGTAAATCACTTCCTGCCATTCAGATACTTCAGAGCTCAAAATGCCTGAAGCTTAACAACAGATTCATCAGAAAATACAATGCAAAAATCTAAAAGATTATGATGACAGGAAAAATGTTTCCCATTTCTCCTGAAGGGGTGGGGAGGGGACAGGAAGGAAAGGGGAGAATTTTAGAATCTGGTTCTTCTATGTCTGAAAGAAGACAGTTCAGATTAATTACTAGGGCCTTAAATAAGAAACAGGACAATGTCCTCCACGGAGAGAGAGTCACGTTAGCCAACCATGAACCTTTGGTACTCACCCTCAGGCTCTAGGCGCAAAGAGAAGTTTAGACAGGTCTGAAAAAAATCAACCCAAGCATGCCTTTAAAAATGAAAATTGGAAATAAAACTCACTGTGCTCACACTGTTCCTCTTCAGACCTATCAGCTCTCTCTGTATCTTGAGTCTATCATTTTAACAACCCTGGAAAGTTCAAGGTTTTGCGAGTACATGTGTATCTACTATTCTCCAACCCCCTCCCCCCTCCCCCCATAGAACATATTTTACCAATTTAGTTTACAAAGAGATTTAGGTCTTCCCTGTTGTGCTTTATTCACCTATAACGTGGGGGATCATAAATATGTTTCCATCTCCTGGGGAACATTTTCTCACATTGCATTTCCAAGATGTGCACTCCAGATGTGAAAGGTTAAGTTACTTTGTAAATTTCTTCAGAACAGGGATCTCTTAATGGAGTACATTGTTATGCATGCAATGCCAGGTTGGTAAAGGATGCCTTCGTTAGGATAAACAAGATGTATCTGAGCTTTTTTTCCTTTCTCTGGTGATTTCCAGTCCTGGCGGCAGGATGATAGAAAAGAGGCTGAGAATTTGGAGGTGGTTTGAGGAGGGTGTCAGATTGATTCAAATCTACTTTCTTTCTAATTCCTGAATTCTCAGGTTTTATGTGCTTGTTGCTCCCTGTGAGTCTTAATTCTTGGGAGGCCGCCCACAAACGCTGGCTCTGAAGCTACTGGTGTGCTTCTGGGACCAGAGGCAAGAGTGGATCAAGAGCAATGAGAATTTTCTTTTGTGTGAAACCCACAGTGGCTTGATCCAGGCTATGAATTAGACGATGCGGGGTTTTTTTTTTCTTTGAAGAATTCATCCTCTTTTTATATCCGTTAGAAAATCCTCCATTTTTTGAAAAGGGAAACACTTTGGAGGGAAAGCAGATGGTCAGGGAAAGCATGGAGTTTCATGTATTGATTCTACCCGTAAAGACGGGATTGATAGCCCCAACCAATCAAGAGCACAATAGGAACCTTTATATTCCTTCTGCTTGTCTTTCCTTGGTGCTTGTAATGGCTTCCCAAAATGTAAATAAAGGGAATCTTAGGGGCTCTTGAGCTTGAATCTTCTCCTCAGGGGGTGAAGGGAAAAGAGATTGTTTAGAACCTGGACATTCTGCACAAGACACCTTAAAAGCCCTGAGCTATGTATTGCATTTAACACATTTTAATGGGGGAGAAATAATTTGGAATCAGACGATTTGGGCCCGTAAGTATTGGACATGTATTTGCTGAGTGTTTTGTGCCAGTTTCTTAACTTTTCCGAACCTCAGCTTAATTAGTCAAACAGGACTGATAATATCTTCTTCACACAGTGGTTGTAAGGACCCAATGAAATACACCACACTGAGCCATAGGAAATTGCTAGCATTTGATTGTTTTTGACCTTTGCCAACAACCATCTTGAGGACAAACTCATACAAGCAATGTTGTATAAGTTGTAAAGTACATGTGAATTTTAGTTAAAATAAAGTGAAAAGTTACTTTTTCCTCTCTGTGTGAGGGAGAAGTGGAACTTTCTTAGAGAACGACTGGAGAACATTGTGACAGAAGATGTGTGCAGAATTTAAAGGGAAAGGACGAGGAAGAGAAAAATAAGTGTTGAAATGAATTTTTACCTTTTGGGCAATTTTTTTCTGCTTTAATGCAGACTGGGGATTAGGTGGCTCTGTTTCATCAATCTGTTTAATGAGCTGTGTGTAGGGACACCTGGGTGGCTCAGTCGGTTAAGTGCCCAACTCTTTTTTTTTTTTTTTTTTTTTTTAAAACGTTTATTTATTTTTGAGACAGAGAGAGAGACAGAGCATGAACGGGGGAGGGCCAGAGAGAGAGGGAGACACAGAATCCGAAACAGGCTCCAGGCTCTGAGCAGTCAGCCCAGAGCCCGACGCGGGGCTCGAACTCACGGACAGTGAGATCGTGACCTGAGCCGAAGTCGGACGCCCAACCGACTGAGCCACCCAGGCGCCCCATTGTGCCCAACTCTTGATATCAGCTCAGGTCCCGAACTTGCGATCTTGAGATCGATCCCCACATTGGGCTCTACGCTGACAGCACGGAGCCTATTTGGGATTCTCTCTGTCCCTCTCTCTCTCTGCCCTTGCCCTTGCTCTCCCGTATACATGCAGGTGCTCTCTCTCTCTCTCTCAAGATAAATAAACATTAAAAAAAAAGAAAACAAAATTTTTCTTCTATAAAAAAAAATGAGCTGTGGAGGCACCTGGGTGGCTCAGTTGGTTAAGCAGCCAACTTTGGCTCAGGTCATGATCTCACGGTTCATGAGTTCAAGCCCAGTGTCGGGCTCTGTGCTGACAGCTTAGAGCCTGGAGCCTGCTTCGGATTCTGTCTCCATCTCTCTGCTCTTTCTCAAATATAAGTAAAATTAAAAAAATTTTTTAAAAATTTAAAACACTAAAAAAAAAAAACTTTAACACTTAAAAAAAAAGAGCTGTGTAAAAATGAAATATTCACACCATCCTTTGTTAATAGTTTGGAAAGTGAGTTTATTAATATCAAGCCAGGCTTGATATTGTCTTTTTCAAAGGACAAAACATTTCCTATGCAAGCCCCTCCATCAAAACCCTCCAATTTAATATGATTAATAAGGTAATTTGAAATTTGGATAATATTCCCACATTGCATAAAGGAAAAGTAACTTGATGTTACAGGCCATCTGGAATAGATAATCCATCTAATACTTATTTTGAGGAAAGAACACAGAGCAATACAGCACTAGCATTTGTTTTTGATGTGATCATAGTTTAAGGTGCAGCAAGGCCTCGTAAATAAATGGGCTAACCCAGGATGGGTATTAAACTTGACATGTTTTCTTCTTATTTAGTTGAGATGTATTAATAAATAAAGCTTATTTCTGCTTCCCATCTTTCAGACTGATGTTTGGAAGCCAGAGTTAATAGTTTAGCCTTTTTTGAAAAAAATGTTTATTTATTTATTTTGAGAGAGAGAGAGAGAGAGAGCGCGCGTGCGCATGAGACAGGGAGGGGTGGGAGGAGCAGATAGAAAGGGAGAGAAAGATTCCTAAGCAGGGTCAGTGCTGTTAGTGTAGAGCCCGACACAGGGTTCGATCCCACAAGCTGTGAGAACATGACCTGAGCTGAAATCCAAGACTTGACGCTTAACTGACCCAGCCACGCAGTTGCCCCAATAATTTAGGCTTAAATCCTTTAATAATGATTGTGACTGCCAAAGTGGAAGACTTTAAGCAGTGCTAATTTTCTACCTTAAGAGAAAAAGATCAATTAGGAAGAGTTAGTATTTTCCAAAGGTGCAGGAATCCTGTAATCATGTGGTTTTGTGTAAACATCAAATGAGGGTATTCATATTGAAATTCTCAGACATGAGTTTTTGTCTTGGGTTTGGCAATGACTTATGAAAACTGTTTAATTGTAGAGGGTTTCCATATGAGCAGCATGCACACAAATATTGAATATTTGGATGTTTTTGGGGGTCTGTAAGATAACTTAGAAACACCGAAAAGGTCTCTATCTGCTTCCTACTATTTTAATTCTAAACCATGGGAGATATTTAGAAACCCAAGAAAGATGTTTTTTTTTTTTTAAATTTTTAAATGTTTATTTATTTTTAAGAGAGAGAGAGAGAGAGAGAGAGAGACAAGGTATGAATGGGGGATGGGCAGAGAGAGAGGGAGACATAGAACCTGAAGCAGGCTCCAGGCTCTGAACTGTCAGCACAGAGCCGGACGTGGGGCTCCAACTTTTGAACGGTGAGATCATCACCTGAGCTGAAGTCAGCTGCTTAACTGACTGAGCCACCCAGGAGGGTGCCAGGATGTACAGCTGGGGACTGTCACACCCCAGTTTTGGGGGTTGTTACGATGTTATCCTTCTGTTTGCCCAAAGTGTTTTGCAGCCTGATTTTAGAGATTGTGAAGAGGTGGGTGGATAAGATACTGGGGACATTGCCAGCGTTGGGGGAGACGAAGGGAACTGGTGGTGGTCTGGGATGTACCTGGGGCTGAGTTACAGAAAGGCCCACAGGCTCTCCCAACAGTGTTTTACTGAATCACTGGGTTATGATTATAGCATTTCAGAGTTGGGAGTGGTCTAAGAAGTTAATCTCGTTTCTCCTTTTGCCTCAAGTAGATGTGCACTGACGTCCCGATGGCCTGTGGAATCAAGTTCTAGTACGTCATTGCAACGTGTTTCCTCCCGGGCATGTGGAGCAGCAGGCTGGCCCGGAGAGCAGGCTTGGTAGTGGATGTTTCAAAGAAATTGGTGCAACAGGTTATTTAGAGGACTGAACACACAGTTGGAAATGGGAAATGTGTCATTAAAGCTCAGATAACAAATAGTAGGTGACATGGTTCTGGGTTATTGGCCAATCCCTGCCTCAGTGTGACTTAGTGAAGGTGTGGCAAAGGAAAAAGTTTATTTTTGGATAGTTTCTGGATTTTCTTCCCTATCAACCCATTCTCCCATGACCCCTCTTTATCATTGTTCTGGATCCAGTTTCTGTTCTTCTTCTTTTTTTTAGGTGTATTTATTTTGAGAGAGACAGAAACAGTGGGAGTGGGGGAGGGGCAGAGAGAGTGAGAGCGAGACGGAAAATCCCAAGCAGGCTCTGTACTCTCAGCGTGGAGCCTCATGCGGGGCTCGAACTCACCTTGAGATCATGACTGGAGCCGAAACCAAGAGTCCGATGCTTAAGGGACGGGGCCACCCAGGCGCCCCCAGCTTCTGTTATTCTTGAGAACTATTTGGTCCTCCCTCAGCCATTTGCAACCCTCTGAAGGTTCATGCTGTCAACCAGTGTTGGGGGCCTGACTTGCTCAGCAGTCACCACCCCCACCTGCCGAGGAGTCCCCATGCATGACACGAAGCAGGGGGAGATCCCTGTCTCCAGAGAACTGATTGATGACACCCGCAGGAGACTCAGGATTCCTCAGGGACTGCCTTCAGGTGACAGAACCAGAATGTGGAGGTTGGGAAGTGGCAGGGGGAGAGCAAGCCAATGCATCGGCCAAACATAGAAGGGTCTCAGGAGTCTCTCTGGAGGTCGATCACAAAGACCCAGCAACAAATGGCTTGTTGTGGAGCCTTGCCCTGCTTAGAACATCTTTATAGATCATCTTTCTACCTCCTCACCCCTCCTTGGCGATGACTTTGCTGATTGGCAGGTTGCTTTCTTTCCTTGGGAGGCTCCCTTAAAAATCTCTCTTTGTTGTGTTTATTATTTATTCGGCGAATATATCTTGAACCCTTCCTTAGTGCCAAGATGATGCTAGCTGCAGTTTCTTGTGGGCTGTACTAAGAAGTTTGATGAAAGAGTTTTCATTGTTTTAAAGTTTATAAAGCGAGAGAGAGACAGAGAGAGAGCAAGTGGGGGAGGGGCAGAGAGAGAGAGAGAGATTGACACGGAATCGGAAGCAGGCTCTGTGCTGTCAGCGCAAAGCCTGATGTGGGGCTCGAATTCACAAGCCGTGAGATTATAACCTGAGCCAAGATTAAGAGTCGGACGCTTAAATGACTGAGCCACCCAGGTGCCCCTCGTTTTGTTTTTTAAATAAAAAAAAAAAAAATAGGGAGTGATATGATCTAGTAAAAAGAGCTTAAAAGGAGCCTTTCTGCTGTAAAGGACGGCTGCTGGCAGGCATGGAAGCAGGAAGAATGCCTAGGGGCTGCCCTGATGCCATCCATGGGGGCTGGAGCAGGGTGTGGTGTTGGTCAGGATGGGGAGGGGTGGACGGATTTATAATACTATTTAGAAACAGAAAGGATATTGTTTGGCACTGGATTGAATCAGGTGAGGATCGAGGAAGAGAGCATTAACAATGACTCCTAGGTTTGTGACAGATAGACATGGGCAATTATTTACTGAGCTGAGGAAGATGGCTGGGGGTGGGGTCACGGGAGGATGACCATTCTTGTGGGGTAAATGAGAACCTTTCAAACTTTTCATGGACTTGGAGGCATGTCCCGAATTTACTTCTTAAAAATCCCTTTTTCAGCTAAACAACTGTACTTAACAAGATAAATTTATTTTAACACGCCCACATTGGCTCATGGTTGATTATTGTGTAAAGATAGCCATTTAAAAAAAATCTCTTTCTCTTGAATTTTGTGACTTTTTTCCAATGTTTCTTCCTTACCCATTAAGGAGTTCTGCTCTTGGGGTACCTTGGTGGCTCAGTTTGTTAATCAACCAACTCTTGATTTCAGCTCAGGTCATGATCTCATGGTTTGTGAGTTTGAGCCCCACCCACGTCACTGACAGCATGGAATCTGCTTGGAATTCTCTCTCCCTCTTTCTCTGCCCCTCCTTGGCTCGCGTGGGCTGGATCTCTCTCTCTCTCTCTCTCAAAACAAATAACCAAACAACAAAAAAAGAGTTCTGCTCTCATTGTATACCTTCGGTTCATTCAATTTAAACAACATATTTTGAGGTGCCTGGGTGGCTTGGTCAGTTGAGCGTCGGACTTTTCGTTTCCACTCGGGTTGTGATCTCACAATTGGTGGGATCAAGTCCTGTGTTGGGCTCTGCACTGACGGTGTGAAGGCTGCTTGGGATTCTCTCTATCCCTCTTTTCTGCCCCTCCTCAGCCTTTGGACTCTCTCTCTCTCTCTTAATAAAAACACCAAAAAAAAAAAAAAAAAAAAAAACCCAACATATTTTGTTTAACTTTTTGTACTTGTGAACTAAACTTGGCCTTTTATCACCACCAACAATATGTCTTCTACATCTCACAGTTTTATTTTTCAGTACATAGCCAGCGATCATAGTTATAACTATTTTTTTTTTTTTTTTACATTTTAAATGGGCATTTTCCTTTGTTCAACGGAAAAATAGTGCAGAAATAGGGGACAAAGATCTTTAGTGTAAGCACGTTGATAGAAGTCTTTCTGGCAAGAGCTAAAGGAATAATTCAGGAGGAAAATTGCTCCGGAAAATACCCACTTTCTATTCTTTAAATATTAGTTGTCAAGGAAAGTTTCATAAATCATTGGTTAATGTCTGAAGACAAATATGGAATTAGATCAAAATGTTTTCCCCCAAAATATCCCAGCTGTTCCCAACAGAACCTCAGAGTCTCACTTCCAATCAGGATCTGGATTGAACAATAGTCATTTTAGGACAACTCTTCCCCAATGCCAAGATTTTTGTGGCTGGAAAAGTCAAGAGAGAAATTTAGACCAGCTTTATCGTACTTGGTCAGTAATTTTCAGTACTTGTTCGGTAATCACTTTGGAAGATAACAGCAGAAGAATTCTACTTCAGAATATCCTTGGCAAATAACCATTTGGAATTTAATCATAGAATTTCCTCTGGACCCCACTAAATTTTCATGAATTTATATTTTTCTGGTTTTCTGTGGATATCACTTGTCTGAGCCTTGTATTCTTGAGAAGTACCCATGTTTAGAATCAAAAAACAAATCAGAACTTTCCTGAGGTTGAAACTTTGCTGGTGAGGCTTATATTTAAGAATTAAGATAAGCACTTGGTTGAATGTTTAGCCTTTCCTGGCCCCCCAGATTTATTTCCCATTTTTAGTTGGAAAAGCAGAATGCAGTAGTTTTTGCTGGGTGGATTATTAATGTTTCGTTTTGACATAAGCTCGGTGTTTGGAACATGTAACCAAGATCTTTCCTTTTGGGATTGAAATTTATTCTGTGATCAGTGATTCATATCTTGACTTTGGGATTTTGAGGTTTAAAATGAATACTGATTCAAAGGGGACACATGCATCCTGATGTTTATAGCAACATTATCAACAATAACGAAATTAGGGAAAAATCCCAAATGTCCATAGGCTGATGAATGGATAAAGAAGATGTGCTACACACACACACACACACACACACACACTCACAGGAATATTACCCACCATCAAAATAATGAAATCTTGTCATTTGCAATGACATGGATGGAAGTAGAGTGTATTATGCTAAGTGAAACAAGGTCAGCCAGAGAAAGACAGATGTCATATGCTTTCACTCATATGTGGAATTTAAGAAACAAAACAGATGAACATAGGGGAAGGGGAAAAAAAAGACAGAAAGGGAAGCAAACCGTTAAGAGACTCTTAATGATAGAGAACAAAGTGAGGGTTCATGGAGGGAGGTGGGTAGGGATGCGCTTACAGGTGGCGGATGCTAAGGAGGGCACTTGTTGGGATGAGCACTGGGTGTTGTATGTAAGTGATGAATCACGAAATTCTACTCCTGAACTCATATGACACCCTATGTTAACTAACTAGAATTTAAATACAGACTTAAAAAACAATCAAATGAATATAGTAATTTCCTTCTTCCCTTGGGTGGGGCTGGAGGGCTGTTGTGGAGCTTCATTAATTTGTAATTTGTCATCTGCTTTGGAGAATAAAGAAAAAACTTCGTAGAAATAAGAAACATTGTTATTACACCGACTTCCGGTGTTCGTCAGCAAACTAGTAACTTAACTGAAGCCATTTATGTGTCAAAAATAAAGTGAACACTTGGCGATGCCTCGGTTGATTTAATAAATGCAGACAGCTGAAAAACACACTTCATTTCATAAAGTGGACTTTTCTTTTTTTTTTTTTTCTGGAGGAGGAGGTAGTCTTGAATAGACCAGTTCCCTGTTCTCATTATACAGACGAACTGAAAGACCCTCAAAGCTTCTTTTTAGTAGATGCAGCTTCTACCGGGATAGCAAGTGGTTTCGGTTGGTTTATTTTTGTTCTTTGAAATGAAGTAGGCACTTCTCCTGACAACGTTACGCAGTGGCAGGGATTAGGGCTGCCAGAAAAAAACACAGTGCAATTTGAATTTTGGATAAACAAGGCATGTTTTAGTGTAGGCGTGTCCCATGCAGCGGTGGGGTGGTGAAATGAGTTGTGGTGTGCTCCTACAACAGAGAAATAAGAATAGGCAGCAGGGGGAATAAACAAACTGCAGCTATTGGCAGCAGCAGGGATGAACTTTAGAAAACACAATATTGAGAGAAGGCAGGAGTCCCGGAGTGCACGCTGTATCATCCCATTTATATGGAATTTAAAGAGAGACAGAACTAAACTACGCGGGTGGGTCAGCCTTGTAGTTCCTCTTGGAAAGCTGTGCCTGGGCGGGGCAGGAAGGGGCCCTGGGGGTGCTGGTCGCGTCCTGTTTCATGATCTGGATGCTTTGTTTTATGAAAATTCATTGAGGTGTTATGATGCATGCAATTTTCTTCATGTGTATTATAGCTGAACACAATTTATAAGAAGAGAGAAACATGCTTTAACATACTTGAACAAATTTCTTAACTTCAAAAAGTTTCAAGGGAGACATTTGAGAAAGTGAAAATGACAAATGTTCATATAATTGTTCATTAACTACTTTACATACCTATTTATTCCATGAAATTAAGACAGCTATTTAAGCTTAAGCTTAAGGTGACTTTTTTTCTTTAATTTTTTTTTAACGTTTATTTATTATTGGGAGACAGAGAGACACAGAGTGTGAGCAGGGGAGGGGTAGAGAGAAGGGGAAACACAGAATCTGAAGTAGGCTCCAGGCTCTGAGCTTCAGCACAGAGCCCAACCGGGGGTTTGAACTCACAAACTGCGAGATCATGACCCGAGCCGAAGTCGGTAGCTTAACCAACTGAGCCACCCAGGCGTCCCTTAAGGTGACTTTTCATATCATTATTTGTTCCTAAAAAATACTTGGGCTACATAAAAACTAACAATTTGGCCTTAACTCTTTGCTCATAAACTGAGTGATTTTTTTTTTACTTTTCATTGGGAACTGCATGGAACAATGATTACCTGATTTGATCAGAAATATTTAATGGATCTATTTTTTTAAGTTTATTTATTTGAGAGAGAGGGAGAGAGGGAGAGAGAGAATCCCAAGCAGATTCTGCACTGTCAGCACAGAGTCCGACTCTGGGCTCGATCTCATGAACTGTGAGATCATGACCTGAGCTGAGATCAAGAGTCAGATGCTCAACCGGTGGAGCCACCCAGCTGCCCCTAGTGGATTCTATTTTTAAAAATTGCTTTGGTAAGAATAGTGTAAATGGATTAACTGTTCAGTAACAGACAAATAACTATTTAAAAAAGGGAGAAAAATATCTGGATTTATGTAAAACTGAAAATCTACCAAATAATGACTTTTCCCTGATGAGAAGTTAAAGCAGTGCTGTGGGGTACAAATATTATTGAATGTCTCCGTGAGCAATCAAGCACTGAGCACCTTATCATGTAAATATCTACTAGTGGGTGGTGGCTGTCTAACAGCCTTTAAGATAAATGCAGAGAACTGACTGGTGATTTTAAAAATTGACTTGCCCAGTAAAAGTCCAAAAAAACCCTACCAAATAAAATATCCATAAAATAAATATGTGAACATACATAGGTCCACATTGAAAGACTTCTTGCTCTAATCATTGAAAAAATAGATAAGCTGAATGTGGGGAAACATTTTCAGATGAACAATATTTTATCCTGGTAGCAATACAATTAATAATGTAGGGTTGTCCTTAATTGATGTTTGGATTTACCAATTACAATGCGTATATATGTGAGGTGTGATATAGTAAAGTGTTTCATTTTATTTTATGTTTTTTAAAGTTTATTTATTTTGAGAGAAAGGAGAGAGAGAGAGAAAGAGAGAGAGAGAGAGAGAGAGAGAGAGAGAAAAGGTGCACACACACAAGAGAAGAGAAGGGGCAGAGGGAGGAGAGAGAGAATCCCAAACAGGATCTTTGAGGTTATCACAGAGCCCAATGTAGGGCTCGAACTCACTGTGAGATCATGACCTGAGCCAAAATCAAAAGTCTGACACTCAACTGACAGAGTCACCCAGGTGCTCCAAAAGTGGTTAGTTTTAGAAATAAACAGCCTAGAGCTCATGCATTCAAGTGTATCTTCACTTTGGAAGACAACAGTCATTTGGGTGTTGGTAGTTTTGTAGCCTGATGAGATGGGTGCTCTGATTTGCAGTTACAAGCTTATCCACCCTCAGTAGTCTCCCTTGTTGGGAGCACAGCCCTAAATTCTCTCTGGGAAGGAAGCCTGGTGGCCAGCCATCATGCATGAGGTATTTCACTGAATGAAATCTACACTGTGCAGGGGCCCCTCTGGCTGTGGCATCTCAGGCAAACCAAGTCACCATTTGCACAATGGGACTAGTAGCTTACTCCCTGGGATTGTTGTGAGGATTAAATTAGACAACTCAAAAGCTCCTAGAATAGTCAGGCACAAAATGTCAGCTCCGTAAATGTTAGTTCCCTCTAGCGGCCATAATTGTCTTTTAAAACTGTAAATGAGATCATGTTACTTTCCTACTTAAATCTCTTCAAAGGCTTCCCATTGTTGCTAGAGTGAAATTCAAAGTCATCTCTGGCCTTCCTCGTTAATCCCGCCCCCTCAGGCTTCATTCCTCTGGGCCCCCCCTGCTTTCCTGCAGGTGCCTAGGAACACCCCCAGCTTCTTCAGCCTTTGCTTCTCTCTCTTGGGTTGGCTGAAGAGGCAACTCCTCAGAGAGGCTGTGTCTGGAGCACGCTTTCCTGAGCACTCCTGTCCTCTGTTGGCATTGGTTTCTGTTATAGCATATATCATAATAAAAATTAAGGAACTAACTACCTTTCCTGTTTATTTTCTGTCTCCATCGGGACAAGGTCTTGGCCTGCCGTGTTCACTGCTGTCCACTGTGCTCACAGGGCCTGGCACTGAGTAGGGGATTAAAGTGTATGTGTTGAGTCAACACGTCTGGCACACAGTAGGTGCTTCATAAGTGTCAACTGATTGTTTTATGGAAGAGGTATCCTACCAAACAACCAGCTTTTGTTTAAAACATGTGATCATTTACTGCATTTACCCTGCTTATTCTTTGCTGTAGACATATAGAAATCTAACTGCATCCCACTTCTCTTCCTTCTTCTTCTTCTTCTTCTTCTTTTCTTCTTCTTCTTCCTTTTGAGAGAGAGAGAGACAGAAAGAGAAAGAGAGAGCAGGGGAGAAGGACAGAAGGAGAGAGAACCTTAAGCAGGCTCCATGCTCAGAGCAGAGCTCAATGTGGGCTTGGTCCCACAACCATGGGATCATGGCCTGAGCTGAAATCAAGAGTCTGATGCTAAACCGACTGAGCTGCCCAGGTGCACCCCCCCCCCCCCCCCCCCCCCCCGGAACTTCTTTTGGAGGGTCTGTCATGCTGCTGTCATCATGTGATATGGTGTGTGTGTGTGTGTGTGTGTGTGTGTGTGTGTTTGCTTAGCACAGTAACTGGCACATAGTAGGCACTATGTGATGTTAGCTATCATCATCGCCATCGCCAATATTAACATGTGTTGGGATCATATTCCTTTCTCTTTTTCTCCAGGCTTCTTGGCATGGCACCCTGTGTCTTTCTTGGTGGCCATCTTTGGCTAATGGGCAGTGGGCCTTCCTCCTTCCTCTGGCTGATGTTTTTACCACTCCTCTATCCTTAAGGGAGATGCTGCTGCTCTCCTAACCACTGCATCTCTAGTGGGGAGTTTTCTTTTCCTTATACCCTGCTTGAAACAGAGGCCAGGCCGCAAGTTTCACCAGGTCCTTTTTTAGGCCCAGGAATAACTGACATGAGGACCCACAGGAACGTGACTCATGTAGCTCCCAGGAGTGGTTCTGCTGTAATGCCAGGGACCCAGAGTCTCCTTAGAGTCTTTCTCAGCTGCCCCATTTCACCTCCACCCTCGGACATGTTTGAGAGAGACAAAAAGAGAGAATTAAATTTCTTTCTCTCACTCAGGAAAGCAAGAAAGCCTCTGAGTCACAATTCTGACTCAATTCTATGTAACAACTGACATTTCCAAATGAAGGCTTAACTTCCTCTCATAAAAGTGCTGTATTAAATTAGATTTTCGTTGTTGTTGTTGTTGTTTGTTTCCTCCCCTGAGAACCATTGAGAGTGTTCTTGACTTGTATTAATGTAGCCAAAGGGCATATTTTGGTGTTTTTTTTCTAAAATAAGGTAATAGTAGCTGGGAAGGTGAATTCAATTTTCTTTGCGGAGATAGAAAACTGCTTTGAAATGTAAGGTTTTCTCTTTCTCACTCTCCCTATCTTTTCACTGCAAGCTTCAGGCACTCACTGCCTGCACATAAGGATCGTCTCACACATTGCTATCCATACTGCCTCCTTATTGCAGGTGCATATCAGTCAGGTTTGCCTTTGGCATGCTGCGGTAACAAACATCTCTAAAATGCTAGTGGCCCAAACCATGAAGATCTGTTGCTCACCTACATTACATGTTCAGGCCAAAGGCTATGATCTTGGGATTCTCCCAGAGACCCAAGATGGCTAAGCAGCCGCCATCTTGAATTGCATTCCATTGTGCCACGGGGAATAGAGAACTCTGCGTCTTGAATCAATAGCTCAATGATCTGTCCCAGAAGGGGCACGTGCCATTTCAGCTCTCTACTCATTGACCAAAATAAGTCACACAGCTCCTCCCTAACAGCTGGGAGCCTGGAAATGCAATTCTCCCCTGATTCTGGGAGAGCTGACTGTTTTGGTGAGCAACACCAATATTCCTAACAATATTCTGGGTAAATATTTGGTGACTGATCTCACTTCTTTTCCCAGAAAGAGCTCATGATTTTTTTTTACTTCTACTTGGATTCTCTTTCACTTCTCTTCTTGAGGACTTAGAGACAAAAAATAAGGCCTATCATATAGTATCAAGAATGCATTTTAGTTTTCAACCTGGTCTTCTCTTTAATTTTATTTTCCTTGTGTTATTTCCTCCATTCCTGGGACTTTTGATGTGTAATGTCCTCTTCTAGCTTTGACATTACTCTGAAAACTTAAGACTGGAAACACTGGGAAAAAGTATTCAGCTTGGCTCCCTTTTTGGGTCCTGCCTTGTGTCACACTTTTTTCCCCCTCCCAACTATTCATGTATCAGTGTCACCAGATTCCTGCACATTCCTGAGAGAGCCTCATATCCTTACCTCCCCTCCTCTCCCGAACTTCCAACTCAAAATCTCTTGGACTACATAAAGGGTATTGTGCTGTGAATATCACAACACTGGCTACAATCGAGTATCTCTTCTAGTAAAAGAAAGTAGGTTTCACGAAAGAAGGAGCTTTGTTGCAAGATGGTTCTGGTTGCTTCCTACATTTTGTCTGTTCAGATGTAATGTGCATGTTGCAGGGTTTAGTAACCATTTTGGTGGTTCAGGTCAAAGCTGTAGTATTGTGATTTATCTACTCAGGTATTGCAAATAGTAGCTGCTAAACGGAATTACACAAAACCAGTTTCTTCCAAGTGAAAAAATGACATATATATTTTTTTAAAACAGAGACATTGCTTATAATCAAACTCTTTATAAATGTTGGTGTCTATTCAGCAGACTTCAACTTTCCCATGACGAGATAGTTCACTCTGAGGTAAAACAGATAGATGTGTTTATCTAAACATGGGTGTAGCCTTACGTCTAACCCCTTCCCTTAGAGCCATCTACAGAGATATACACAGCTAGAGAAGTGTCTTTGCAACAGGAAAATGCAGCGGAAAATAAACCAGACCATGCTTTGCATTGAAACCAAATGATGTGATATATTATAGGGCAGTCAATTTTAAACACTTCTGTTAGGTCAGGCTAATTTTCTAGTCTAAGACCAGAATGCAAACATGGCTAGGCCAATGTATGTGGATTTCTACACAAAACATATGTGAATAATATTATTTTTGGGGGAGATTATGGGCAGGCCCTTTTTTTGTAAATATAATTATTTAGGATTATGGTTCAATTCCTGGCACTGTCTGTGAAGCTTAAAAGCTTTCCAGGGAATGGAAGTTTTTACTCTCTGTATGTCATAGCTCCATTTGACTGAGAATAATGGGACGGGAAGCAAGCAGGGTTCTGTTTTCTCCCCTACCAGGTGCCGGATGCTCCTGTGGCAAGAGCAGCAGAGGCTCCTTCCCAGAAAAGACAAAGCGATCGAAACTGAGAAAAAAATATTCAAGTGTGACAAAAAAATCGAACCCATCAGGTTTTTCCAAATACGGTAGTCCACCCCTTGTCTGAGTTCCGACTTCCACGATTTCAGTTACCCACGGTCAGGGGGGATCCGGAAGCAGATGATCCCCCTCCTCAGGGATAATCTAAAGGTCAGTGGTAGCCTTACGCTGCATCACAGTGCCTACCTCATTCACCTCACCTCATCCCATGGTGTAGGCATTTTATCATCATCTCACGTCATCACAAGAAGAAGGGTGAGTAGCGTACAGTAAGATACTTGGGGAGAGAGAGAGAGAGACCACATTGACATAACTTTTATTACAGAATATTGTTATAATTGCTCCATTTTATTATTGGTTATTGTTAATTTCTTATTGTGCCTAAGTTAGACATTAAACTTTATCATAAGTATGTATGTATAGGAAAAAAAACCAGTGTGTGTATAAGGTTCAGTAATATTTGCTGTTTCAGGCATCTCCTGGGGGTCTTGGAAAGTATTCCCCCCACCCCGCCCCCCTCCATGGATAAGGGGTGGGGAGGATAACTGTAAGTTTGTCTCCATTCCACAAGGTGGCGGTAATTACATTCCTAAGTAGCCATCCGCTGGTGAGAAGGATGAAGTCCCTAAGTGGCAAAGTATTATTTCAAGAGTGTGCTGTAGGAATAGATGCTATTGAAACCAGAGCAAACACGTTTAAAGCCTGGTTGAGTGTTGTTCGTGAGAGGCTCCCTCTGCAGCCCCCTTCCTTAGCTCTCAGGAGGGGAGTGAAAAGAAAAGAATACAAGTGCAGTTTGACTTCATACCAAGAATTTCTGTCTCCCGGAATTGGAACCTCAAGCTGGAGACCAGCACTTGGCTTCTCTCCACTGCAATCTTAAGCTTTTCTTGAAGTGAGATAATAGCAAGCCATCTATTGGCTTTCAAGACCAATCTAAGACTGAATGGTGAATCAGACAAAAAGAAGTTCAGACCAAAAGCATCGTGCTTTGAGCAAGATGTCATGGAATGACCCACTGACACTAACATTAGCTTGTTTGGATTTTTTTTTTTTTTTTAACCTGGAAAGATAAATCCACCTGTAACTCAGAAGCAGCATATTCCAATCGTTAAATTACAACTTCTTCTGTGTTTTTCGTTTCCATTAGCACTGGAAAAAGAACGTGCCAGATCTAGGCTAGATACGGTAAGTTTCTAAACATGGGAATTGAAGACCTTTTTCTGCAAGTCTAGCTGAATTGGATGATTTCATATGAATTATTCAAGGCCCTGCTAATCCTAATATGAATCCACATCTCTCCCCTGAAGGGGAGGATCAAGCCCTTGGAAGTGTTGGACCACTTGCACAAAGCCAACAAATGTTGGTTGAGCAATCACTGTTGAATTCTGGCCCTGAAACTCACGGACGAAGAAAGGCACAAAGTCTGCCCTCAAGGAAGGGTGGAAAGTCTTTTCTTCTCCCTCTCTGCAAAAATTGGTTAGTAGCCTTGTTTATGACCTTTTTTCCATCTAAACTTGGGAGGACATTTGAGGAAGAATTGATCTGAAGTTTCTGTTGGGCCCCCGAATGGGCATTTAGTTGTGGAACTGGCGCCCCTCTGGGTCTTTCTCATGACCATTGTGTGGCTAGTGAAGTTAGAGCTTCCATTACTTTGCCTTGGCAGGGGCTACAAAATAGGTTTATTTTCCTCCCTGGTCAGAAGATGATCCATAGCTACTAAGAAGCATTCTCTTGGGACAAAGGGAGGAAATAAAGTTTTAATATAAACATTATATTGAGGACTTCCTTTCTAGTGAGCTCAGTCTGTTCCTAAAACAAGGCATAAAACATGGAGAAGCATTATTGTCCCCACTTGATAGATGGGGAGACTGAGGCAATGACAAATTAAGAAATGCATCCATTCTCATCCATTCTCATGTCATCTGTCATCAATAGAGCTAGTTGTAGGGTACGGCAGCCTGTTGACATCTGATTATATGTTGTATCTCATGCACAGGGCCCCCGTTTGACTAGAAAGTACTTTTCTCGGGCATCAGGGAAAGGGACACCCCTTGGGCAAAAGGATCATGGGCTGCATTTCAGTTCCTACTTAGCTCCTTGGTTGGGTGCCATTGTGTAGTACACAACTTTGTGTCCTCCCTGTCCGGGTTATCACTTTTTCCTTGGGAATCAGACTCTCAAGTGACTTGGCGAGAAGACTGAGCCTTGGAAAAGCCAGAATGGCAGATATGTCATATGGCAGATGTATAATAAGTGTTTGCTCAACGAATGGATTAGGGCAAGCATCCCATCATGTGGTCACCCTGCACCATTGCCCCCGTGGCCACGGACCTCCCTAAAAACGCATGTTTGGAGCAGAAGTAGAGACTGAGGCTAGGCACAGTTCTCAGCTGTGTGCCTCTTCTTCCTGAGTGTTAAAGTCCTTTGAAAGTACTTGCTCCCAACTTTTATGAGTAAGAGGAATAAAACCACTAACACCACTGGTTATTTCTTTGGGATTGACCACCCACCTATAAATAGGTGGGCACCCTACATGCAGGGCTGGGAAGAGGAAACCAACAGCTGTCCTCCTTCCACGCCCCCTTGGAGTCTGGGGTGAGAGGGTGTGACCAAGGCCATCTGCGGGTTCTATCAGACGGACTGAGATTGACAAACAGCCATCGGATGGGAAGCCCTGGGGGCAGGCGGGGGAATGCCTCTTCCTTTCCATCAGGGTCACAGAGATTGCTCAGGAAGGAGTTAGAGAAAATGGATTTTTGTGTTCAAGCACCCTGTCGGCACTCTAAGATGGAGTGGAGAGAAGCAAGACTGAGGGCTTTCCTATTTTAGTTCTATCAGTGGAAAATTCTGAGGAGCAACAGAGTCTTTTCTGCTCCTGTGTCTTTGGTCACACGGAGCCTGTTAGTCTGGGAAGGTCAGAGTAGGCTCTTGATTAATACCTAGAGCTGCTGATAATGCCGGGTTGGGTCTAGGAAGGGTGTGAGCCCGGGGTGGGTGGGGTACGAGATAAGCACCAGAGAACTTCTCTTTGTGAGTGACAGATTTAGCCCATTGTATCTATTGTCAGTTGTTTTCACAAAGTAACTGTAAAAATGAAATTATCCTGTGTTGAAAAAGAGACCCCCCCCCCCCACTTGGCTCCCCGAACAGCATCAGTAACCATCATGAACTCCTTTTTCCTCTCGTGTCCCAAACCCCTCAACTTCATCTTTCTTGGGCAACTCAAGGATTAGATCTGGACTGTTTAAGTCCTGAAACAAACACGATTTTTCTGTCGTTTTCATTTTTACATTTTGAATGAAATTAAAAAAAAAAAGAATTCCGGTATAGTTAACATTTGGGCGAATTTTTAGAACTCGGCTGCCATTATTTAATTTCTTGGCTGCTGATGTGTTAATCTTTTCTGGGGGGGAGGTGAGTGAGCAAGTGGGAATCAGAGGAGTCTCTCATTGGAGAAACTCTAGGCCAGCAGCCGAGTAGCAAGCACGAACCCCTCCGCTGTAATTTCTGAATTCAGACACACAGAATGTTTACCGCACATACGATGTAAACATTGGTCAATAGATTCCTGCTGTTGGAAAGATTTGATAGTTGTCCTGTGACAATATGATGCTGAGGCCCCGAGGCATACAAGAGTGTCTTTAGATGAGGAGATTTATTCACAGGGGGCAGCTGCCAAGGGAGCAGATAAAGACCAGAAGGCAGGGCTATCTGCTGGGAAACATTGCTTCTCTTTTCTTTTTTTTAATGTTTATTTATTTTTGAGAGAGAGACAGAGTGTGAGCAGGGGAGGGGCAGAGAGAGAGAGGGAGACACTGAATCCGAAGCAGGCTTCAGGCTCCGAGCTGTCAGCACAGAGCCCAATGCGGGGCTTGAACCCACAAACTGCGAGATCACGACTTGAGGTGGAGTGATGCTTAGCCGACTGAGCCACCCAGGGGCCCTGGGAAACATTTCTTAAATCTGTATTTTGCCTTGAGAACTACAGGCAGATGTACATTGCCATGGCAATGTTTCCAGGTAGGAATTATTTCTTTATCAGTTGGAGTATCATTTCTTTTCTGTTTCCTGTTTCATTTTGAAATAACGTTTCCAAGCATAAATTTGACTGGTGTTCCTTCAGGAGCAACGATGGGCAAGATCACTTAACTAATTACTAGCTTCCCAAGCCTCTGCTTTGCACCAGCTCCTGAGAAATTAGCCCTTGAACCGTGGTCAGTTGACATAATAATGTATTAGGCTGAAGGTTCTCCACATAAAAGCAATACCACATTGTGTATTTGTTTTCCTAGAAACTTTCTTTTCTGACTGAAAGTTCATCAACTTTTGAGGTTCTTACCAGTTTTTTTTTTAGCTCTGAATTAAAAAGGAATCTGTGTGATCCCAGCTTTTAGCATAGTGTCAGGGACACAGAAATAGCTGTAATGGATGAATAGAATGACCACGAGAGCTTTCGGGTACAGTTAAGTGTCTTACTGCGTGGGGCTCTCTGCTTTGTTGCCAAGGCTCATCAAAACCATAGACAGCTTCAAAAGCTAACATGTTTGGCCTCACTGATCTGGGGAAATCATCGAGCCACAAAAAATGCTCCTGATGATGTAAGTTTCCAGTGGTCAGTGGGCATTTCCACGGTCATCTCTTCCTTTGTTTACTTATCGAAAGCCTTAGAGATCACAAACCATATGCACTGAAGAATTCTCCTCTTTTTTAAAAAAAAAGAATTTTTTGTTTTTTTAACGTTTGTTTATTTTTGAGACTGAGAGAGACAGAGCATGAACGGGGGAGGGTCAGAGAGAGAGGGAGACACAGAATCTGAAACAGGCTCCAGGCTCTGAGCTGTCAGCACAGAGCCCGACACGGGGCTTGAACTCATGGACCGTGAGATCATGACCTGAGCCGAAGTCGGACGCTTAAGTGACTGAGCCACCCAGGCCCCCCAAGAATTCTCTTGACTCATGAAATCCAGGGGGAAAAGATGGAGCAGGAGGGGCACATGGTTTGGTATTTTGTGTGACATCCATTTTCTGGTTCTCGCTGGGTTGGCTTTGCTTTCTCTCTGGCCCGGGCTTGTGGGCCAGGGTGAATTTGTGGGGTCACCTGCAGACACCGTGCTCTAAATTTGATCAGGGATTGATGTAACTCACCAAAACTCATAAGGTAACAGGATCAAGTTAGGAATCTAGCCTCAATAATTGATAAGTCACACCACAAATGCTGAGATGGGGTGTCGAGCCCTGGGGTTCCACGCTAGTGGCATTCTGCCTCAAGGACCCATCCTGTGCTGTCCTATTCCCAGTTTGCGTATTCTGTCACGACTAATTCGATAATTGTAACAGCTTCCGTTTGACATCTGTTGTGAAAAGAGATAGCGATTAAAAGGCACGCACGTTTTGAAATGTGTGGCGAACCATTCGGCACAGAGGTGGTGAGATTCATCCGCTCACTTATTTATTATTCTGAATGCCCAGGATATTGCCCGGCAGGCGGGAGGCAGTCAGGTCATGTGTGCGAGTGAGAAAGACAGGACATTACACCCAGTTTTTGGACAACATGTCAAAGCCACGAGCAGTTTTTAATGCACAAAAATGTGTATGGCTTAGTGCCAGGCACAGTTGTAAACGCTTCGCCTATATCAGCCCATTCAATCCTCCTAACAGTCCCCAGAGAGGTGCTTTTCATTGCTGACCCCAGTGTACAGACAAACTACGTGCATGCGAGGTGCCCAACTCAGTAAGTGGCAGAGCTGAGGTTTGAACTCAGGCCTTCTGTGGCCAAAGACTATGCCCTTAACCATGATCCCACACCGCCTTTCACATTTTGATACTGCCCACATTCTTGGGCCCCCCAGGGAAGGAGTATACATAAGATAAATTCATTAAAAAAAAAAAAAAAAAAAGATAGCCTCTTTTCTTCAAGTCTATTCCAGACTTGAGACAAATGTTTGGGATTTGGTTTAGGAGTTAGGGAGGATGAGTGGAATCCAGCTAACACACCAATGTACTGAAATCTTATCTCTGCTAATTTCTTATCTCATATTTCATGTTGCACATAAAATACTGCTGGACTTCTTTGTCCTCAGAAACCCACACAAAGGGCACTTGATTTAATGACGTCAAGTGATCAATCTTTGTACAGCAGTCTTATCACAAGTGTTATGAAACTATTTTTATTGTGTTTCCTTGTGAGCAGCTAGGAAGACAAGTCCAGATCCACAGCTAATTCCCATTTCCACGAAACTTCCGTAGCATATGGTGGGCGTTCACGTCTAGACAGTCCGTCCTGCATGTTGTACATGAAATTAAACTTGAAGGGAGAAGCTCATGAGTCTGGATGATGGGTTCAGTTCCATAGGCTCTCCCTTTGTGTTCTCTTTCTTATTTATAATTTTCAGTTATGCTTACTAATTATGAAAGTAACATGTAAGTGTAGTCACAAATGAAACAATATAAAGATGTATAAAGAGAGAGTTAATAAGCACTTTCCCAACACACACACACGCACGTATGTGCACACACACACATGTACGCACACATACATTCCTCTCCATCCTAGAGTAAGTGATTGTAACATCTAGGTATTTGTCCTTCTATACTATCTAGTAAAAAATTATGCAAATACAGATACACATATTATTACGTACATTAATGAGAATTTTTTTCATAACTTATTAGACTTTATTTTTTTAGAGCAGTTTTAGGTTCACAACATAATTGAGTAGATGGTAGAGATTACCCATATACCCCCACTCCCACACCTGCACAGCCTCCCCTCCCTTATTAATGTTCCCCAGCATACTGGTCCACTTGTTATAATTGATCAACCTGATTGCAATGTGTTTTTTAATATAGTAACATATGAAGTTGCCAGTATTTGACTATTTTGACCTATAAAAATTGGCAATTTCAGATGGTTCAACATAATAGCAGATCCAGTGATATAGATTTTTATAATAATTTTATTTATTTATTTATTTATGTTTTAAAGTTTATTTTTTTTGAGAGAGATAGAGACAGTGTGAGTTGGGGAGGGGCAGAGAGAAGGAGAGAGAGAGAAGCCTCAGCTTTGTTGAACCGTAACTCACATACTATACAATTACTTTATTTATTTATTTGTTTATTTATTTATTGAGAGAGCATGCGTGTGCATGCACACACGTGCATGCACAAGCAGGGAAGGGACAGAAGGGAGAGAAAGAATCCCAACCAGGCTCCATGCCCAGTGCAGAGGTTGATTTGGGGCTTGATCTTCACAACCATGAGATCATGACCTGAGCCAAAATCGAGTCAGATGCTTGATCAACTGAGCCACCTAGGCACCCCTGCAATTCCCCCAGTTAAAATGAATGCTTCAGTGGGTTTTTAGCATATTCACAGATATGTACAACCATCATCACAGTCAATTTTAAAACATTTTCATCATGTCAAAAAGAAATCTCATGGACTTTGTAATTGGGTGAGTTGTCTTCTTCTTCTTCTTGAGTTTAGGGGTTCTTTATATATGCTGGATACTAGACCCTTATCAGATCTATACAGCTTCCTTTTCGCTGAAATTCTACACATGGTATTTCCCACTTTCTTCAACTGACACTGCTTGCTTTTAAGTGATGTGCCCATGAGGCACACGGGGAACCAGGAGGAAAGAGCCCTGTGTACAAGTGTGAAGTATGGATGTCTCCAGCTGACATTTGAGAGCATGCTATGCACATCTCCTTACTGTGATGGATCCCATGGCAATAAAGCCAGAGCTGGTCTTTTTCAAAAACTACCTCATTGCTGAGGGCTGCTTCTTGGGCAGTGGATTAATGTCCAAACCTCCTAGCTAATTTGTGTGGAACACAAATCACCCTTATGTGATAAGGCTTGACAATAAAATGAGAGATCAACGTGAATGTTTCAACTGGATGTCCACCCCTTAGAAACTTTGAGACAGCTGGACGAGCTGTTTGTGCCTTCATTAGCACACTGCTGATAACTTCCATGTTATGACTAATAATTTCTGTTTTGTGCAATCACTTTATGGAAACATCCAAGATGATTTATACAGTAAGGTTATTTTCTGGAGCTCTAAATGGAGAATTAATGTTGCATAATTTGATTTCATTGCAGAATGATATTTTTGTGGATTTCTGTGATGGGGAGAAGTCTGAATTCATTAACAAGGAGACAAGACCAATGGAACATGATTGGTGGAGTAATTGTTAAGTTGCAAATGGAGAAATTAACAATCACTACCCAGCATTCCCTTGAATTTCTCTTAATAGACATAGTATATCTAAATTGGTATCTGAAGCTCTTACTTGAAGGACAGACCTTTGGATAGATGCCTGACGTTTATTTTTTAACATAGCTGTCTCCCCTTACAAAAACATATTGTGTGTTGCTTATTAGTATATGACAAGTCTGGTTGTACTCATTGGCTTCTCAGAAACTGAATTTGTGGCAACATGAATATTTTTCTTTTAATTTATTGAGCTGGGTGATTTTAAAGCCACCCACCCTAAAGAACACTGATCCTCACAAGAGAGGATTTTTTAAAAAATTGATATATAATTGACATATAAGATTGTTCAAGGCAAGTTTAAGGTGTATGACAAGTTGATCTGAAAATTTATGTACTGCAATATGATTACCCCCTTAATGTTAACTGAAATCACATAATTACCATTTTTTCTGTGGTGAGAATAGTTAGGATCTAGTCTCTTAGCAACTTTGAGGTTTATAATACAGTATTGTTGTAATCACTCTTGTGTACATTAGATCTCCAGAACTTATTGATCTACTAGTTTGCAAGTTTGTACTCTTAAACAACATCTCCTTGCCAAGTACCCTACTCCCAGCCCCTAGTAACCACCATCCTCTGTTTTTACAAGTTTGGGTTTTTTTTAGATTCCAAATATAAGTGGTATCATAGAGTATTTATCTTTCTTTGTTTGATTTATCTCAGCATAATGTTTACAAAAGAGTCTTACTAACTACTGAAGATCCAAAACTCTACATGTAACTGAATTGCCAAATTAGAGTTCGCTGGCCACTTGAGGGTGGTGTTGACTATAAGAACACCTTTGTAGAATTCAAAGCTATACACGAGGCTTCCCAGGGTGGTGGTGATGGAACCTTGCACCTACCTGAGTCTTCTGTGCAGGACACAGCGCCTGGCTCAGGTTCCCACTGGAATTTTCCTTTTGGCTGGGAAAGAACATGGATGGGGGAGTGAGACAGACCTGTGCCAGACTCCTAGGTCCATCCCTCACTAACTTAATGATGTAGGACAAGTTACTTGATATCTCTGAGTATCTATAGAGATGATGGCTTAACTCATAAGTTCATTGCCAGGAATAAATGAGAACATATTTATAAAATGCCTCTTCCAGTAACTGGCACAAGGCAGGCACTAACCACCTGCTACTTTCCCTCCTGTTCCCTCTTTGTTTTCTGCCCTCTTTCCTCCCACCAAATTGCCCTCCACAATTTAGGACAACTAAGCACTTGAGCTCTTGGGAGAGTCGGCTTGATCCACGACCAAGAAAACAGATGGTGTCCTAACGCCCACCCTCAGACCTATGTGTAAAGTAGAACTTATTTCTACTTATCACTGACCTTTTGACAAAATTGACTGCAGTTCCCAATCCCTAACTCTTTTCCTTATACAAGTTCCTCCCAGTTATTTTGGTGGTTGTTGTTGTTAAATTGAGATAGAATTGACATGTAACAATTGTCTTCCTTTCAGGTATACAATGTAACTATTTGACGTGTGTGTGTGTGTGTGTGTGTGTGTGTGTGTGTGTGTACTGTGAAATGGCCACCATAATAAGACTAGTTAACATCCATCACAACACATAGTTAAAATTTTTTGCTTGTGATGAGAACTTTTAAGATTTTACTCTCTTAGCAACTCTGAAATGTACAATATAGTGCTATTAATGATAGTCACCACCCAGTTATGCTTGACCTCGGCTGTGAATTCCACTCATCTTCTATTCGCCTCATAGATGTGTCATTTAAGAGGCAACATAGGAAAAGACAACCACCCCAGTGAAATCAATGGCAATTTATAGATGAGGGAGGTAACAAGATTAAAGAGTTATGAAAAGATGTTCAAGTCCACTGGTGATGGGGAAAATGCAGATAAAGTAAGCAATGTAATAAGACTGGCAAAATTTAGAAGATTGTAATATCTACGCACAGCTAGTTGCAAGTCAAATTACATCGTGTTTATGGAAACAACCACGCAGCTGCTAATGAATGTAGCCATAAAAACAATCTATTAAAACTTTAAAATACACGGTTTTCAAGGTAGTGGTCCACTCCTGTGACTAGAAATGAGAGCATCAATATAGGAAGTTATATTTACAAGGATATCTATTGAAGCATGGTTAGTGAAGGAAAAAGTACAACCACAAACAAACAAATACAAGCTAGAAATAAAGAGGAAGAAAAGCCGGTAAAGTAATTGGTATCATCTGACCAAGGTGTATTTTTAGGTATTAAAAATAATGTGCTAGAACTACCACAGTTGACAAGGTATTATAGAACGAGGAAATAAGGGATGCAGAGAAATCCGTATAAAATGATCCAACTTGTTCAATAAACACGGGCTAACAAAATTCCACGTGTTACGTGCATAGACGTGCATACGTTTATGATGATACGAGTACAGACGAAAATAAGGACGATAGCTTTGGAGATCCTGAGTAATTGTAAAGATGGGGACATGGGGGCAAGTGAAAAAGAAATAAAAAGACTGCACTAAGCAGATCCCCGTCAAATGTGACATGATTCTATTTACGCAAAAATTAATGTGTGTACGCGTATACGTATAAAGAAATAAGAATGAGGAGTTAGAACTTGCTCTACTGACTCGTGGATACAATTGCTATATAGCGAAAAAAAGAAAATACCAAAAGTAAAAAACGCAGAGGCAAGCTAATGGTTATCAAGGGCTGAGGGGCGTTTATGAACCGGAAAAGAATCCGGTTGGCTGTCTGAGGTGGCATTAACTCAAGGTGGAAGAAGTTATTGGTGAGTTGAAAATGAAAATAGTAAGAGGGAATGTATGTATCCAGAGCTCTTTTGTGGGCCAGAACAGTCCTAGCTCCTGACAGCTTCAGCCAGGAGAGCTAAGCTGCAATCAATAAGGCATTCCAACCCTGACCTCTGTCTCCGAGGGGTCATCTTTCAAAGGCAGGGCCTGGCTGATCAAGTGCCTAGACAGAGTTTGTGGTTTTCTTGCCCAGCACTCCAGATTTCCAACTGGACTGTCTCTCTAGCTTCCATGAAACGTCCCAGAGTTCTATGAACTTGAGGTTAAACACTGGCCAGTACACAGCAAACCTGGGAACTGCTTTTCCAAAACAATCCTTTAAAACATCTCCTGGCCCCGATGGGGCGAGGATCAAGAGGAGGGAGGGAGGAACCCGGCATTATGTGCTAGTGGATATTCCTCCAAGCAAAGTTGCGAAGCTGCTTAGAGCACTGGGCAGAAAATTAATGAAAGATTTTGTTTTCCCATGACTTGAGGTTTGTCCGACAGCTGCTGTTGGAATTCCAGACTCTTTTGGATCACTGTGATCGTTGACATTCTGTTGAGCTTTAAAGAGATCCTTGGGGTTTAGAGAGGTGGGACACTGAGTAGCTCTCCTTGTCCTGACTTTTCGCCACTGAACACGATGAACAGTGAACTAACACTCCTCCTCTACATTCTGCCTCGATGTCCCCCAACATTTTTCTTCTCCCCCAAATCGCCATAATGTCACAAGGCAGTTACAGATGTCAAATCGAAGTACATCATTGCAATGGAATTTTATCTCATGTGACTGTTTCTTTGGATGGATATTATGACTGAATGTTACAAATCTTTTAAGAGCGCTGATCTATTATGTAACCCTAATCCAGAAAATTCATAGACATATTGCCTAATTATGACAAAGGCACAAGAGCACCGACTGAAGAGGTCTAGTGACAATTTCTGATATATGTTAGACCACTTGCAATGTCCCCTTTGGATTTGTAGTTTTTTTTTTTTTTTTTTTAAGCCAAGAATTCTATATAGGTATAAGAGGAGAACAGAAACATTTCTGGACATACTGCTTCTCAGTCTTACTCAGAAAATACCTGGTCTTTGGGAAAGAATGGAGTAATCCAGACACAGTAAAATGCTAGTTACTTTGGGCAAATTTGTATTCTTTGCCCTTAAGCTCACTTTGATAACTTCTGAAGTAACTACTAGGTTTGCAAAGATGAAAAACATCTAACCTCAACACTTTTCCTTCAAATAACGGACGCTGTTTATCCCTCAGTCCACATATTTTGCGTGTTTAATTTCTCTCTTGGCTCTGTTGCAACACACTTATTGTAAGATGCCTCAAATATGATGCTCGACACTTAGGCATTCATTCCATATTTTTATCTCAAGGAATGCCATGATGATGAATGCATTTAGTCAGGATGGGCTAGGTTATGCAGTTGTAACAAATCACTTTGTGACTTAAAATCTCAGTGGCTTAGCACAACAAAAGTATATTTCTTGCTCATCACAAACTGATGTGAGTTGACGTGGATGTTCCACATCTGGCGAGTTGGGGATTCCCTTCAGTTCGTGAGGTCATTCTCTCAACACCTGATTTCCAGAGTTGTCCCAGCAAAAGAAGAAAAAGATGAAGGTGACCTACTGACTCTTGAGTGCCTTGGAATGGAGATGGCACATAACTTCCTCATATTCCTCCATGTTGGATGCAATCATATAGCCCCGACCCAACAACAGGGCAGCATGAGAGATGCAGGGAGCCCATGAATACTCAGTGACCATTAATGGTCTCTGCCAATCTTGAGTTTTAGGAAACAGGGGGGTATAAATTAAAAGCCAAGGCAATATTTTACGTTTTTAGTTGTCTATACTTTATTACTACCCCTAGTACTACAAATCACTTAGTGGCAAAAAATATTTTTTCATGTTTGGGAAACGCTGACTACTATATTTACTTCGTTGAATTTATAATGTGCAATTAATTATTAAAGGTTTTTAAAAGTGTCACATTAGGGGTACCTGGGTGGCTCAGTTGATTAAGTCTCTGACTCTTGATTTCAGCTCAGGTCATGATCTCATCGTTCAGCTCAGGTCATGATCTCATGGGCTCTGTGCTGATGGCACGGGGCCTGCTTGGGATTCTCTGTCTCCCTCTGTCTCTCAAAAATAAATAAATAAACATTTAAAAAAGTGTCACATTAAAGAAGCCTGTTTAATTAGAATAGGCAAGATATCAGACAGTGAAGTCAATTTATTTATTTTATTTGATAAACGTTTTTTGAACACCTATTATTTTTGGCAGGGGTTGAGCTAGACATTTGGGGAGAAATTAGATGCAGAAGGCCTTGTCTGTGCCCACAAGGAAATCAATTCCAAGGGAGGAGTATAAAGCAATTTCATGTGAGTGCTCACATTACAGTAGAGGGAAAATGTTTACCTATTCGTTGATAACTTTTTACGCCAAAGAAAACAGTTTTGTGACTCACCTGAGCTTATTTGAGGGAATATTTTATAGCATATTCATCTTATAGTAGGTAGGCAATTTTTTTTTACTTGACTTTATTTTTTAGAGCAATTTGAGGTTCACACTAAAATTTAGCAGAAGGCATGGAGATTTCCCATATACTCCCTAAGTGGGTAATTTTGAAATATAATCCTACTGCCTATGATCTAAGTCCTCTCATCTTTCTTTTCCCAGAAGTAATTGCTCTTACCATTTTTCCTGTGTTCTTCTAGAGATAGTCTATTTTATATACATATGTACATGCAAACACACGTATATCCCATATATATGTATCTATCCATCCATCTTTCCATCTACCTATCTACTTATCTATTATCCATCCATCCATCCATCCATCCATCCATTATCTCTCTCTCTCTCACTCTATCTATCATCTATCATCTGTTTTTAAACACAAATGATAACCTGTGACTATTCTGTACTTGTGTTTTTTTTTAAATTAGAAACATACATAAAATTTCATCCCCCCCATAATGAATATACTATAATTTATGTAGCTTATACCTTACTGATTATTTAAGTCACAATGGCTTTTAAAGTTTATTTTAAAATATTTCATGTTTTTGAATTAAAAAAAACAATAAAAGTTAATTAATGCATGTCCTTAAAATGTGGTTCTTGTGAGACATTTTTAATACCCAAATGAGTTTTCTAAGGGTACTCTTTTAAGTGTACTCTTTTGCATTTTATTTGGATTTTTTTGGAATAAGCTTTATGTCCAAAGTGGGGCTTTTAATATCCAAATGGGTTTTTTTTTTCAAGTGTCCTCTTTTGCATTTTTTAAAAAGTAAGCACTATATCCAACATGGGGCTCGAACTCCCGACGCTGAGATCAAGAGTTACGTGATCTACCAACTGATCCAGCCAGGGACCCCCTCTGTTTCATTTTTTAAATGTGTAAGAATATATCTAAAAGTTCATTTTACATGTGTATGATTGTGCTTTATCTGCACTTTAAAAATTGTTTTTTTTTTCTTTTAAATTTCTTTTCTTTCTTTTAAAAGAAGGTTAACTGATTTTAAGTGTTAGCTGCATTAACAAAGAGCATTCAAGATGCATCCACTTTTGAACTCTTAGAAATACACCCTCAGACATCACATGGGCAGAAATTGTTGCATAGAAATAATTCTTGATGATAATTCCATAGCCGTTGCAGAAGTTTACAAAGATGTTAATTTTAAGTTCTTGCATCTAAAAATATTAACGCTTTCTGTGTTGTGATGAAAACATGTAAAACTGAGAACACAGAAATTTAGGCAAAAGGGCCACTGGGTTTCTCTTCAGATAACCCATGTTAATAGGAAGAGGGAGAGAGAGGGAAGGGCATTATTTTTCCTCCCTCATCTAAGATGAAGCAAGCTGCCAGGTCACTGGGATGGATGGAGGGCTTGGGCCAAACATCTTCCACCTGCCACGGCAATGAGCCGTCACCCTCATCTGTGAAGTGATTTACAAACCTTAATGAAGCTTCCCCCAAAGCCGTATATGACAGGGAGGTTATAATTACCCTGTTTTACAAATGGGAAATGGAGACACAATTAGGGTCAGTGCTTTGCCGCAGGCACACTGAGGTTCCTCCAGGAGTTATACTGACTCCTCAGAGGAGCTTGGCATCATGAGCTCTGCTCACGGTCCTGCCCTGGGTGGCCCTCCTGTCCTTCCAGGGGGAGACCCCTGCCCTGTAGAGACAGCACTGTCCTGAGAAAACCAAGATCAGGTCTCTACCAGGGCAGAGAGGTAGAGGACTGGAGCCACAGTGAGGTAATTCAGTAAATCTGCATAGATATGCTCCTTTGCTGTCTAAGGGCAATTTACCTTTTAGTAAATTTCATTCATTCATTCATTCATTCGTTCATTCATTTCCTATTTGTTGGGTATAGGGTAAGCTTGGGGAAAGGTAAGAATCAGAGAGTGGGTAAATTTTTTAGAAATGGTGCTTCATTATAGCTCAAGAATTGATGAACAATCTCTAACTGGCTTCCTGTAATCTACAACAGTGGGGACAGCCAGTGGGCAAGCTAACTTCAGGACACATGCCACTTACAGAAAAGACCTCCACAGAATCTTAGACAACACATCTTGGACAATGTACATGCACATATACATACACACGCACACACACAGAGGGTAAACATTTCTCATCAATAAGTGTGTATGAGGAAATAACTACATACATAAATACAAACATAAATAAATGAATACATAAATAAATAGTACATTTACTCCATTGTACCTTTTGTACATGTGTGTGTTTTAGTTATTTGTGCAAGTGTCTCGCCTCCTTATAAAGCGGTAAGCTCCCTGAAATTGGACAGACCATACTACTTTTGTGTTTTTCACCTTAGCTGAGACTTAAGCACAGTTTTTCGCTTATAACTTGTTGAAAAATTTCCAAATATGTCTGGGTGGCTCAGTCGGTTGAGCGTCCGACTTCAGCTCAGGTCATGATCTTGCAGTTGACGAGTTTGAGCTCCGCATCAGGCTCTGTGCTGACAGCTCAGAGCCTGGAGCCTGCTTCAGATTCTGTGTCTCCCTCTCTCTCTGCCTCTCCCCCACTCATGCTCTCTCTCTCTCTGTCTCAAAGATAAACATTGAAAAAAAAAAGAAAAGAAAAATAACCAAATATGTGTAAATAAAGGCATAGTCTACGTTCTCAAGAGATTAACACTCTGAAATACTAGCCAGGATTGCTTGATCTTTCAGGGCTTTGCTACAGGGGAAATCAATCTAGAAGTCTTTCTTAGAAAGGGCTTTCCAGGGGCACCTGGCTGGCTCAGTCGTTAGAGTGTGTGACTTCTTCATCTCAGGATTGTAAGTTTGAGCCCCACGTTGGATGTAGAGATTACTTAAAATAAAATAAAATCTCCATATAAAAAAAAAGAAGGGGCTAATAACCCCAGTGTAATTACTCTAAGTTTAGAGATTGGGTCCAAAGATAAAGGCCAAAATTTATAATTTAAATGTCTTCTCGGCCACTGTCAACTTGTATTTTTCTGTAACAAGGAACAAGAGTTAACAAAAACTAGGAAGTGCTGCAGGAGAGTCACTAAGGTGATTAGTATTTCTCTCCCCCACCTACATCTCAGGAGTTTAGAACTTGGGTAAGTTTCAGTGGGTTTCAGTGTGTTCTCTGCTTTTTTCCCTTTCCCTGAACTCCTAACCGAGTGAGTAACCTTCAGTGTTTTTCCAACTCTTCATTTTTCTCTTGAAGTGTTCTGGTAAAGTCCACAGATGTCGAAACTGCATGTTAAAAATGCACGCATCTCTAGGTTTTTCAAAATGAAAAAAATCAAAGCGAAACCAAACCACGATGTAAAAAATTCGTCCCTCTTATGTTTGTATATAGATAACTCGGAACGTTCCTTGAGGAATGAATTCCACTGCCATTTACTCATCTTTGCAATCGTTTTTGGAACTTAAAAAAAAAAAATCTTTATTTATTTATTTTGAGAGAGACAGAGGCAGAGAGAAAGGGAAAGAGAGAATCCCAAGGAGACTCTGCTTTGTCAGCGCAGAGCCCCATGTGGGGCTCCAGCTCGAGAAGCATAGATCATGACCTGAGCAGAAATCAAGAGTCGGCCACTTAACTGACGGAGCCACCCAGGTGCCCCTCATCTTTGCATTTTTCCGTCGATGCAGAAATCTTGCTGTTGTTTCTTGCTGCCTGTGATACCGTGATACCTCTTCAGCGTTTGGTTGCTTTCTCTCCCTGGTTAGCTCACTTCTTGTAGTTAGTTATGGCTTCTGGGTGGTTGCTAGCTGCCGTGCGAGTTCCCGCTTTATTATTTTACCTTCTCCTCTTGGTCCTGGGTGTTCTTTCAGCCAGCACGGGGCCCTTCCTGCCCCAGTGGTGCTCATCCACCTGTGGGTAGATCAATTCCATCTGCGTTCTTTGAACAGTGGCTCACTTCAGAGCCATAAATGCCTGGGTCCATGAGCTAATCCAGTCCCCCTGGTTGATAGAATCCATGACAGGATCACAAGCCGCAGGGTCATAAACATCATTTGGGTGCTAATAAATTCAAAGCTTTGAAAAGAGGTGTTTATGTCTAGCAAGAGATACTGTTTGCAGAAGGGACTTTCTTGGGGGCGTCTGTAATTTGGTGGCAGGGACACCTCCGTGGCCTGGCAGGAGACTGTCTCGCTGCTCTCAGGTAAAGGGAGGAGGGTGCCATTTGGTAGCAAGAGCCCTGGGGCTGCCTGATCCACTTTCCCAGTCTCAACCCCTCCCCCGATACCTCATCCTTTGTGCGATTATTTTCACAGTGCATCTCTGCTGGCGGCCTCTCTGGGGAAAGGGTGTTCATTTGTATTACATTCTCCAGCCCTCTTTGGTCCCCCCCATGTGCATGCTCTCCTACTTTGGTGACAGAATTTTGGAACCTTGACCTTTCAGTCCAGCGTGTTCGGTTGGAGCATGTAATGAAACGTGCAATTTTGTTCTCTGGGTGTCTTTAAAAAATAGGGGAGGTTCCTATTTCTGTTGGGCTGTGCTATGTGGTCTGATGTGTTCAACCGGTCGCTCAGACAGGGCCGTATTGATGGGTAAGCGTTTATGAGTGAGCTGCTTACTCAGGACTCTTGGGTTAGGATGGAGATCCGAAGGAAAGAGAAGACATGGCCTTGCGGTCTGACTGGGAAGGAAAGAGGCAAGGGAATGAGCATAAGCGAGCCTGTGGCTAGAGTGATGTGCGGTCCACCCCCTTTCAACCGAGGCAGCCTGGAGGGGCTGGCTGTGCCCCTCACAGCGTGCTGTGTATCTTCCAGGCGGAGGGGTTGTGGGGACGCACCGCCTGGCCTCACCAACCGGGCAACCAGCTACTTTGGCTGACGGCTTTGTCAAGACAGGAGCTGGGTTAAGTACTTCAGCATTCCCAGAGATGGTGGGAGGGTCTGGTTGGTCGTGGGTACTGGCTGATCCGTGGTGCTTTTCCAGTTTTCTCTCCCCTTCGGCTACCCCTCGCGCTCGGGTGCACCCCCTCCATTTTGGAAGGGCAGCTAGGTTGACATGTGAATGCAGAACTTGTTCTTCAGAACAAACATCCGACTGTCATACGAGGAGCTTTGTGGTCAGAGAGTGAAGAGACGGCAGCAAGTCAGTTTCCTTCAGTCCTCTGTGGGGGGGGGGGGGGATCCGCCAGAGGGCTGGTGGATCTACTTTTTAATTTTTATTTTATTTTAAAGGTTTTATTTCTTTTAGAGAAAGCGTGAGCAGGAGAGGGGCAGAGGGGGGTGCGGTGGATCCCAAGCAGGCTCTGAGCTGACAGCTGTGAGCCCGATGAGGGGATTGAACTCATGAACCCTGAAATCATGACCTGAGCCAAAGTTGGCTCAACCGACTGAGCAACTACCCCCCCCCCCCACCCCGCCACAAGTGCGTCTTTCTACTTTTTTATTTTTAAATTTTTTTTTTTAACATTTATTTATTTTTGAGACAGAGAGAGACAGAGCATGAACGGGGCAGGGTCACAGAGAGAGGGAGACACAGAATCTGAAACAGGCTCCAGGCTCTGAGCTGTCAGCACAGAGCCCGACGTGGGGCTTGAACCCACGGACCGTGAGATCATGACCTGAGCCGAAGTCGGACGCTTAACCGACTGAGCCACCCAGGCGCCCCTACTTTTTTATTTTTAAAGGTGAGAGGCCATGTAGCTGTCACCAGCACAAAGTTCCTGACCAGCGAGAAGTGCCCTGGTAAACCACAGCTCCTGCCGTCAAATTTGCCCTAACTCCTAAGTGTTCCCCCCACCCCCTTTTAAATATGCACCTGACACGCTAATGGATGGAGGCTTCTCTGTGGAGGTCCTGTGGGTAACGAGTCTGCAGCTGATTAAATCACAGGTTTCCCATATCATTCTTAGGCGTTCTGTAGCTCGGTTCCTTGAGCTGACAGCTGTACAATAATACCTTTTGAACTGTTCCTGGTCTCATGCCAGAAAACTTATCTTTTAATGGTTTTGCACCCACCTCCCAACTCCTCGGGTAAGCAGAGAAAGGAAGGAATATGCTTTGAAAGAAATTCCAGGCTTCTATTGTGCGTTTTCCCCATTTTGCAGTCCGGTTTATTGTTGATGAAAGCATTGTGGAAAATAGCAGAAATGCAGGCTGTTTTAGATTGTCTGCGTAAAGGCCAAGTTCATCTTTTTAAAAAAAGTCTATTGAAGGCTTATTATTTACTGGGCACTCAGCTCCGGGCTGGGGATAGCAGGTTTGCAAACAGTGTTTTGTCATTAGTGTTCTTTGTGACTTTCGTGCTCTAAATTGCACATCATGATTATGAAGTAGGTGCGTTACTGTCAGTGTTTTGTTTGTTTGTTGTTTTGAAGAAGGTCCCATACTGGAAAGTAAAGACCAATAACATCTTCTTTTCTCCCGTGTTGTTTTCCATAACCAAAATAGATACTGCTCTATGAAAACTAATTTCTGTAGGATTTTCTTGATGTAGCAGTGTTTTTGTTTTTGTTTTTGTTTTTTTTTTCTGGTGGTGGTGTTATTGTTTTTTGTTGTTGTTATTTTTTTTGTTATTATTATTTTTTTAAAATCAAGACTCGTGAAAGACGCATGAAAGGAACTTCAGGACTCACCTGCTTGAATATCTGGAATCCTCACAAGTAAATGGTTTGCTTTGATCCTGTGGATGCTGTGAAGTCAGAAACTTGTGTTTTTCTCTTTGTGGAGATGTTAGGATACTCACGCTAGTGAGATCCCAGGATGCAAGCTATAACGTGCATTCCCTCCCCTCCCCAAATGTTATTTGTAACTTCATTTGGTTTTCTTACCCTGATTTTCCTTCTGTTTTGGTTTTCTCACTTATTTTAATCTTACAGGATTATTGACACACATTTAAAAAATGTTTATTTATTTTCAAAGAGAGAGCAAGCAAGGGAAGGGCAGAGAGAGAGGGAGAGAGAGAATTCCAAGCAGGTCTGCACCATCAGCACAGAGCTGGACGTGGGGCTCGATCTGACAAACTGTGAGATCATGCCTTGAGGGGAAACCAAGAGTTGGTCGCTTAACTGAGCCACCCAGGTGCCCCTACTTACCCACATTTTAATAAATATCGAATTCTGCTTGTTACACTTAAGAAAAACTCTATGCCAGATATTTTATGCTTAAAAATTTCTGGAGGTTTTAAGAATTGTATCTAGATGTTTTTCATGTTCTTCAGGTCCCCGAGTAAAAAATTCATATATAGGTGGCCCCTTGAGCAATTGAAAATCCACCTATAACTCTTTTATTTAAAAAAATTTTTTTAATGTTTATTTATTTTTGACAGAGAGAGAGAGAGAGAGAGAGAGTGTGTGTGTGTGTGTGCGCATGAGTGGGGAAGGGGCAGAGAGAGAGAGAGGGAGACACAGAATCCAAAGCAGGCTCCAGGCTCTGAGCTGTCAGCACAGAGCCCGACGCGGGGCTCGAACTCATAGACTGCGAGATCATGACCTGAGCCGAAGGCGGACATTCAACTGACTGAGCCACCCAGGCGCCCCCACCAAAGGGCGCCCCACCAAGCTTTTGACTCCACCAAAAACTTACTATAATAGCTTGTTGTTAACTGGAAGCCTTACCAATAACACAGAGTCTATTAACCCATATTTAGTGTGTGATATGTCTTATATACTCTATTCTTCAATAAAGTGAGCTAGAAAAAAAGACAACATAAGAAAGCTATCAAAAAGAGAAAATGCATTTATAGTATTATACTGTATTTATTGGGGAAAAAAAAACCCGTATAAGTGTGTCTGTGCAGTTCAAACCTATGTTGTTCAAGGGTAAACTGTACTTCAAGAGAGTTTTTTCTTTTTTCTTTTTCTTTTTAAAGTAGGCTTCACACCCAGCGCAGAGCCCAACGTGAGGCTTGAACTCATGACTCTGAGATCAAGACCTGAGTTGAGATCAAGTGTCCGACGCTTAACTGACTGAGCCATCTAGGTCGCCCTAAAGAGAGTGTTACAGTCAAGGTGGATCACAGGATATCTAGTTTGTTTTAGAGAATATTATTCATTTATTCTTGTTGGGGTTTGTGCATACAGAATAAGACAGTATATTTTTTCCAATTTCATGGTATAAAAATAATACAAACTCATGTCAAACATTTCACACAGCATATAAATTGAAATTAAGTGCTACAAACTGCTAGGAATTTACCCAAGGGATACAGGAGTACTGATGCGTAGGGGCACTTGTACCCCAATGTTTATAGCAGCCCTCTCAACAATAGCCAAATTATGGAAAGAGCCTAAATGTCCATCAACTGATGAATGGATAAAGAAATTGTGGTTTATATACACAATGGAGTACTACGTGGCAATGAGAAAGAATGAAATATGGTCCTTTGTAGCAACGTGGATGGAACTGGGGAGTGTGATGCTAAGTGAAATAAGCCATACAGAGAAAGACAGATACCATATGTTTTCACTCTTATGTGGATCTTGAGAAACTTAACAGAAACCCATGGGGAGGTGAAGGAAAAAAAAAATGAGGTTAGACTGGGAGAAAGCCAAAGCGTAAGAGACCCTTAAAAACTGAGAACAAACTGAGGGTTGATGGGGGGTGGGAGGGAGGGGAGGGTGGGTGATGGGTATTGAGGAGGGCACCTTTTGGGATGAGCACTGGGTGTTGTATGGAAACAAATTTGACAATAAATTTCATATATTGAAAAAAAAATGAAATTAAGTGCTACAAGTCTTTTCCCTCCACAATATCTAAATTTCATCCCCCATGTATAACATTGTAGACTTTTCTCTGTACCTATAGGAATATGCATGTATGTGGTACTTTGGTGATACTTGAAGGAATCATATCCCTCTGTGAAGTAGGCTTTTGTAAATTGACAAAATATGGACTTTTTTTTTACAGAGCTGTATAATTAGCTCTCTTTTATTCTTTTTATGGCAGGTTATTATTCCATCGTGTGACTACTTCTTGCTTTATTTGACTGGTCTTCTAATGATGGACACATAGGACTCTCCTTTTACTCAAGCAAACATTGCTATAACCACTGTCCTTGTTCTTATAATTTTTATACTCCTGAAGGAAAGATACTTTTCTGGAAAGATAATTATTGGGTCAGCATGTTGAAATTTTTGATAGATACCACCAAATGGCCCTTCAAAATGGGGTTCTCCGGTGAAGTTTATCCTTTTTCCCTCATCCCCCCCTTACAAAGTCCGGTATAATTAAACTACCTTTTCTTTTCTTTTCTTTTTTTTTTTTTTTAACGTTTATTTATTTTTGAGACAGAGACAGAGCATGAACAGGGGAGGGTCAGAGAGAGAGGGAGACACAGAATCTGAAACAGGCTCCAGGCTCCGAGCTGTCAGCACAGAGCTCGACGCGGGGCTCGAACTCATGGACAGTGAGATTGTGACCTGAGCCGAAGTCGTTCGCTTAACTGACTGAGCCACCCAGGCACCCCTAAACTTCCTTTTCTTATAAGGAACGCAAAAAATGGCATTTTAAGTCTGTTTTCAGTATTTCTAGTATTGGAAAGGTTTAATTTTGAGGGGAGAGGGGTTGGCTCTATTTATTTGTCAAATTAAAAAAAAAAATTGAGATATAATTCACATACATTCTATTCGTTTCAGGTGCACAAGTCAATGACTTGATAGGTAGGTGTATGTATTGCAAAACGATCAATACAATGTCCAGTTAACCTCTCTCTTTATAGACCGTTACAGACTTTTTTCTTGTCTGTACAGAGAACTTTTAAGATCTACTCTCTTAGCAACTTTCAAAAACACAATCCAGTATTATTAAGTATCGTTGCCATGCTGTACATTATGTCCTCAGGACTTGTTCATTTTATAACTGGAAGTTTGTACCTTTTGACCCCCTTCACACATTTTGCCAACCTCCCACCTCCACCTCTGGCAACAACCCATTGTTGTCCTCAACAATCTATGACCTTGTTTTTGTTTTTGTGTTTTCTTTTTGTTTTTAAATTCCACATATAAGTGATTTATTTTTTAGATTCCACATACAGTATTTATCTTTCTTTGTCTAACTTATTTCACTTAGCATAATGCCTTCGAGGTATACCTATGTTGTGACATATGGCAGGATTTTCTTCTTTTTATGGCTTAATTATATCTAATATCTAATATAATATATATGTGTATAAACACCATGTGTTCTTTACTCATTCATCCATTGATGAACATTTAGGTTGTTTCCATATTTTGGCTATTTTAAATAATGTTGTGGGGCGCCTGGGTGGCTCAGTTGGTTAAGCGGCCGACTTTGGCTCAGGTCATGATCTCACGGTCTATGAGTTCGAGCCCCGCGTTGGGCTCTGTGCTGACAGCTCAGAGCCTGGAGCCTGCTTCTGTTTCTGTGTCTCCCTCTCTCTCTGCCCCTCCCCCATTCGTGCTCTGTCTCTCTCTGCCTTTCAGAAAAAATGAATAAATGTTAAAAAAAATTAAGTATAAATAAATAAATAAACAAACAAATAAATAAATAATGTTGCAATGAATGCGGGACTGCATATATGTTTTTCAAATTAGTGTTTTCATTTGGAGGGGGGGATAAATACCCAGAAGTGGAATTGCTGGATCTTCCATTTTTAAATTTTTGAGGAACCTCCATGTTGTTTATCACAGTGGCTGCATCGGTTTGCATTCCCACCAACAGTGCATGAGGGTTTCCTTTTCTGGAGAAATCCTCGCGAACAATTGTTATTTGTTGCACTTTGACAGGTATGAGGTGATATTTCGTTGTGGTTTTGATGTACCTTTCCATGATGACGAGGGTTGGTGAGCATCTTTTCATGTGTCTGCTGGCCATCTGTGTGTCTTCTTTGGAAAAATGTCTGTTCAGGTCCTCTGCCCATTTTTAAGTCAGATTGTTTGTTTTTTCTATGCAGTTGTATGAGTTCCTTATGTATTTTGGATATTAACCCCTTATCAGATATATGATCTGCAGATATTATCTCTCACTCAGGAGGCTGCTTCTTCATCCGGCTGAAGTTTGCCTTTGCTGTGCGGAAACTTTTTTAGGTTGATGGAGTCCCACTTGTTTATTTTTGTTTTTGCTTTCTTTGCTTTTGGGGTCAAATCCAAAGAGCCAATGCCTAGGCTGATGTCGAGGAGCCTACGTTTTCTTCTAGGAGTTCTGTGGTTTTAGGCCTTTCACACAAGATTTAGTCCATTTTGAGTAAGTTTTTGTGTATGGCAGAAGATAGTGGTTCAGTTTCATTCTGTTGCGTGTGGCCGTCCAGTTTTCCCAGCACCGCTTATCGAAGAGACTGTCCTTTCCCTATTGTATATTCTTGACTCCTTTGGCATAAATCAAGTGACCAGGAAGTTTACAATTTTTTTAGTTTTAGAATGTATTTGACTATATGCAGATTGTTTGAGTCTAATTAACCTGTGCTTGGATTTCCCATGGGACTTAGGGCAGCCTGGGGGTGTGTAGGAAACAGGCTGGGATAAGTGAACTGAACGGTCAGCTGGGCTCTGTGAGCCTCTACATGAAATCCATTGGAGCCACCAGCTAATATGCCACTATGATCACATATTTACTTTAGACTTGCTGAAGTGCTTTCCTAGGTACTATCTCATTAATCCTCACCACAGTCTTGTAAGGTAGAGGTTGCTATTCCTATTTTTGGACAACGACTTTCACACAGGTTGTGTCCGAACTTTGGTCAGCATCATACAGCTCCCCTTCGGCACAGCCAGGACTCCTGCTCCAGGTTCCTGGGGCACTTCTCCCGGACCACAGCTGCTCATTCCCAGGGCTGATGCTGGATCCTCTCCGCTCAACATTATCCTCACCGTGCGGTGCTCCTTCTTCAGGCCTTTGAGCTGGATCTGAGGTTTTATTTGTGGCTCCCATTCAGTTAAGTCCCCAGACACCCTTTTGGAAAGTATATATACCTTTTGGAAATACCCTGCCGGCTGACCAGGGCTTCAAGGCCCTGTGCCCTTGGCCTTTGCAGTTCCTTCAGCTGGGCGGGGGGGGGGGGGGGGGGGGGGGCTGGCAGTGGATAACCAGGCTTATATAGTGCTTTCTTTCTTAAAAGGATTAAGTTTTCCACTCTTTGCTTTTTAACATTTTTTTTTAAAGAAGGGAATTTTTCTGTAACGCTATAAATTCTTTGAGCAGATAGGTATCAGCAGCCTCCGTGATGGCAAAATACTTTTGAGCAGACAGAGTCAGCTTGACAGACAAATGTGCCGCGTAATTAAAGGATTAAGCATCCTTTCTCCTGAAATTAAAGTAAGAAGGAGAGGCTTCTGCGCTAACTTGTTTATGATAAAATTATTTGTGGTCGTTTTGCAGGGAATAGCTCTCAAGCCATGAGGTAGTGTCAGGTTTGATATTTTCGCCTCCGAGGCAGATGGGAAATGACATTTATACATGACACTGACCAACGTGGCACATACCTGAATTGTCTCCAGGTTGTCAAATCCAGAAGCTTCCCCTTTCACGAATGAGGGGGAATACTTCCCTCCTTCTCCCTGCTTGGTTTTAATGTGGAGGGAAAAACGTCTCATCTTCCAGTGGATTCTGGAAGCAACTGACGTTTGTGCAGATGCCACGCTTGCTCTTATTGGGTGATTCGATCTCTCTCTCTGACCCAGGCCACGGGGACTGCAGAGGGGGGTTGGGGAAGACTGACTGGGGGGACCTTGAGGGGCAGAAGACCTGGCTAAAGGATTGTGCAGAAGACCAGTTTTATCTAGTTAGCAAAGTCTGTTTTGCAACTTCTGACCTGCTGCTGCTTTCTCCTATGCAGGTGTTTTCCTGTCTGCACAGAGGCAGAGTTCATCTGGCTGGAACATCCTGGGCATTTGCTTCATCAAGCCCTTTGGTGCAGGGGTGGGTGGGGCGGCGGGGGGGAGGGGGGGCAGGAGTGCTGTTTGTCTTTAGCTGAGGCTCTGGCCAAGCCAGATTGCCAGTGTCTGTGCTCTGGGAGGGGTTTCACCTCTAGGAGACCCTGAAGGAGCCGCCCAAGTGTCTGATGCAAGAGGAAGAGCTGAGCCGGGTCTTGACAGTACTTTGGACTCCAAGTCCATGCTTTCTCTCCACTGTGCTGCCTCCGAAAGAGGGTATGCAAAGTGGGGCTTTGAAGGATAGGATTATTTTAGGCTCAGATTAAATTCGGGGCGGGGGGGGGGGGCGGTGTGGGAGGAAAAAGCAGGAAGATTGGAAACATCTTTGGGGAGGAGAGGGAGAGGTTTTGGGAGCCTCCTTGTGCCTTGAGTCATGTCCCTGTGCCCTTCCTGTGACCTTTGTGCCTCTGCGGTGCCCACAGAGGTAACCAGCTCCATGGCACCATCTCCCCTCTTTTCCTGCCTCACTCTCTGCTCCCTCGATCCTGCTTCCTGGGCTCCCCTTTCAAATACGCCACCTGCATATGATTTATTGGCACGGAGGAAAACACTGAAGGGCAGACAGTGGTTGTTAGCTTGAGTTAGTTGGTGTAGAGCAGGCAGGTGATGCTGAGGAATACGGGTGAGGTGGATGGAAGAAAGCATGGGGGTGACGGGCATAATATATACCGGTGCCCCCACTCCCCCTTAAACACAGCATCCCGGGCTCCTCGATAGACAATCTGTAAGGCAACGAGAAGGATGGATGGGCAGCCTTTGAGGAGAAGAAATGAAGACTTTTCAGATTTTTAAACATATGGGCAGACCAAACTCGACGTCCAGGATTTCATACTCGGGTGATGAGACGATCAAGAAACAAAAGAAAAGTATCGGCACGAAAGCTCCGACGGCGATCACCTTTCAGAAATGGGCAATGGCTAGGGTGGAGCCTATGACAGGGATTTTGAAGGTTCTATTTCTTGACCTGGGGGGTGATTGTAATAATTCATGACTGTTTACGTTCGTTTTGAGTACTTTTCTGCACCCATATTGAATTTTACTTTATAAGGGAAAATTTAGAAATCCTGGTAGGTATGACACAATCAGTCTGTGCACTTACGAAAAATTGTGTGTGTCTGCAGGAAAACAAGTAAGCAAATGAAAACAGCCGCTGAGCAGTGGGTTCCTAAAATTACCCCTGACCGCTAAGGAGAATATTCCAGAATCAGGTCGGGGACTCTCCCTTTCCAAATCTATGAGGCCTCAAGGCACCAGCCTGGGCAGCTCTCCTACCTAACTTTGTCCAGACAGATGAAGGCAGGAAGGATCAGTTTTGATCATGACTGCTGGATGTGTGAGTAACATTCTGCCTGGTAATTAGTTTTGACATTTGACAGTTCTGGGCACCACCTTTTACAGCTCTGAAATGTTGGCAGGGCACTTAGTTTTGAAGTGTTCATATTTTCCTATAAGCAGCCAAGTATTCACCAGATACCTCTTTGGGTGCTTAATTTCAAATGAAGGTAGAGCGTTATGGAAAGTCACAGACCCCGAAGGAAGCTCGGAGTTTCGGGCAATAATTTATCGCTTAGCAACGCCAATAACCACAACAAAAGTGGGACCTATATTTATTTATTTTTATTAAAAAAAGGTTTAAAGTTTATTTATTTTAGTAATCTCTGCACCCAATGTGGGGCTTGAACCCATAACCCACAAGAGTTTCATGCTCTTCTGACTGAGCCAGCCAGGCACCCCGAAAGTGGGACTTTTTAAAATAATTAAAGAAAAACAAACAAAGAACACACAACTCAGCTCCCTTGTATAGAATTGGGCTTACAGTTTTTCAGAGCAGATACTGAGTGAATCTTTGCTCTCAGATTTCTCCCCCACCTGTCTGCCCTGCACTGCTGAAATTCCAAATCTTTTAGATCACTCAGTGGGCTCGATTAAAATGCAAATATGCCTGGAAGAAGTAGCCAGGTGAAGACACTCATGCTGTGGTGAAAAGAACACGTAAAGAAAGGGATTCTGAACTGGAGCGGGGGAGGAACATTGTAAAGGACAGGGAATGGCTCAGAAGAAAAATGCCTGGAGCTTGGCCAAAGAGGCAATAAAAAGGCACCCAGTGTCTGCAGTGACATGTATGGGGATTTTATAAATTAGGTGCTTAAGGTTTTAAGTGGCAGAAAATTCAACATAACTGGAATTAAGGAAAAAATGAAAATTTATTGGCTTATATAATTTAAAAGTCCAATAGTAGTAGATTGGGGGTGAGGTTTCAGGTATGGTGTGGTCAAGGTGCTCAAACAATACTTTCGAAACTTTTTTCTGCTCTCGCACCTACTTTTTCTCTCTTTTGGATTCCCTCTCAGCAGACCCTCTCCTAGTGGGGGCTCCTGTGATTTCTGAAGTGTAACATAACAGGCTCTTTCTTGGCCTGATCACTGCGGAAAAAAATTATGGTAAATTGCCTTTAATCGGCTCTGATTAGCCATACACTTCTCTCTGAATCAATCATGGTGGCCACCAGATGCAATGCTCTGGTGGGCCATGCTGGAGTTTTGTGCTTCCTCCCGGAGTCACAGATGGGTCAGTTCAATCAATTCGCTTGCACTGACATAACACGGAAGTGAGTAGAGAGGAGAAATGGGTGCTGGAGATGTAGATGGCCCCCGTCCTCCTCGGCGGTCTTTGCGAGTTCCAACTCAGGGTGGCTATGAAATCGAGTTGGTGGATCACGGCCAGCATCGCAAAATTATAATAGAAGGGAATTTAATAGAATAGAAGATATCTGAGTGTGTACACATATGTGTGATATACGTGTACATCTACGTATGTGTGCGTGCAAATATGTGGATAAATGAGTATAAAACATCTCTCCCCATGGGGCATGGTAAGAAGGTGTAAAAATGCTGCTTCCTAGGATCCTATGTGCCAGGCGATGTGAAGTGATATTGCCCTTCCAGTTTACACCTGTCCCTTCCAGTCTCTCTGCTTTAACTCTTGTTGCTCACCCAGCTTGGCGTGACCTCTCTCCAGTTCTTGTCTACTCCCTCCTTGTCTTCAAGGTCTGGCCTAAAAGTCGCTTTCTCCAAGAAGACTGCTTCCTGATATCCCCTCCCATGCTGAAGTACCAAGCTCTTCTTTATGTGTTCAGAGACACTGCCATTTGCCTTGTCCTGTCAGGTACGGGTGCCCTGCTTACCTGAAAAAGGGGCACCATCCAATATGGCCGCCATCAGCCTCAGCTGGCCACTGAGCGCTAGAAAAGTGATGTTCTGTAATTGTTAAATATTCCTTGGACTTGGAAGATGAAAAAAAATGGTAAAACGTCTCATGAGTAGTTTTTGTCCTTATTACGTGTTGATAGGATAGCGTTTACAAATATATTAGGTTAAATAAAAATGAATAATTAAAATTAGTTTCATCTGTTTTTTCTTATCTCTTTCCAAATGTGGCTACAAGAAAATGTAGAATCATACTCGTGGGTGGCTTGCACTGTATGTGTACAAAACAGCTCCGGGGTAGAGTATGACAGATGAAGGCTGGGCCCTGAGGGCAGATAGAAGTGAGCGTGATTCTGGGTGAACCCCTGATGTCCATACTAGAGATAATAAGAAGTGGATTAGTGGGATATTTGTGCCTATTAATGGAGTAATTAATGGCGTGTGGGGTGCACTTCATGAATGGTCGCTGTTGCCTCTGTTACACATGGCGAGGTCTCATCTCTCTACTGGATGATCTCTCTCAGGATTTCTTTTATAGCGCCTAACACACTGCCTGGCTCATAGTGGAATCGACTTCATATTTCTTGAATGAATGCATGGATGAAAGAATGAATGAATCAATCGACATCAGAAATGATTTGAGAAAAATTTCCCAAGACGAAATTGACCCACTTGGCAATTTGAGAACAAGTCTATCAGAGATTTCAGGCCCCTTTATGATTTGCCTGTAAGAAAATTTGTAGCTGGTAACTATGGCAGCCGAGCAATGCACAGCAATCCTGCTCACCCCAGACATGTCTCACTTCTTGTCAGTGGGTCTGGAGGTTGACCTAATCTCCTGTCTGAATGAGCGTTTAAGCATTTTCAGTTTCTACCATTCTTGTTCGCCTTTTTCTTTTTTATTTAAACTTTTTTTTTTCAAAGCCACATCTTTTTCAGTTTTATACTTGAGATGTGTAATCAATACCATGTGACAATTGCATGCACTTTGCAGTGTAACTTTACGTGGTTTTCCCATGAGCTATTAAAAATGTGTGTGTGTTTATGTGCGCACACACACACACACACATTTTTTTTTTACCCTAAGGGCATCTGACATAGCAGATTCAGAAGTGAAACTTTTGTGTTACAAGTCCCCCCAGGAGATGGGGGTACAGTGGTGTTAAAAACATCAGGGTAAGGGAAAATTTCCTTCATACCACGGAAGGGCTGAGCCTTATAGAAACTGGCCAGGAGTTCCTGGGAGAAACACCTTCATATATTTTTTGACCTCATTTCTCCCTGCCTCTCCCTACTCCTCCCTGAGATTCTGGCTCTAACAATTGCATAAATGTGCCAGAATACAACTCCTCTGGACCTGAAAGGCTGGGAATCTGGAGCCTCTGCTTATTATCCTGAGGGGTACTGGGGCAATTCTCCAGTTCTGTGAGGACACACTGGGACCCTGGGGAAAGTTCTTCGGCTCTCTGGAGCCTCCTTTTATTCATCTGCAAAATGAGGATACACCATTTGCCCCACAGCGTTTTTATAGAGCTTAAATGTGATAATATATTTGCAAATAGTGCGTCAAATATGAGATACCTTAGAAGTGTAGGCAGAATGACACATGTGAGTCTTGGAGTTGGCAAGAGAGTTGAAGACCTGAATTAAGATAGGGTCCAAGGAGGGGGTTTCAGAGTTGGCTAATTCGGTTCTCCATTTTACAAGACCGGGCTTGTGTGACGAACAATCGGAAAGTCTATTCAACTAAAATTCTAGCTATGGTGGAATTGTGCCCTTGAGACAAAGAATAGACTGTTAAACAAACAAAAGCCAGTTCCTAGAGACATTAAGTACTCATGATTTCTAGAAGGTCCTAGCGGGGGACAGGTGCCCAAATGGCAGGGCATATCTAAACCAGATGAGGGACTTTGAAGAAGAGGACCCTTTAGGGGCGCAAATCCCTTCTACACTTGCCCCCCAAGTTTGCCAGAGACAGAGGTGCAAAGGGCCATAGCCCTGTTAAGAGGACAACCACTTGGAAGGAAAAGGTCCATGGCCTGAGGGCTTCCTGAGGGACGTACAGTTGGACTGAGCCTGTGAGAGGGCAGAGGGTGGGTAAGTGATGAGAAGTGGGAAGGGAGAGTATAGTTGGTGGAGGATGGCATGAGGGAAAACATGGCTGTGGAGAGCCTCCTGCCATCTGCTGGGAGTTTGGGCAGGATGATCAAGCTGGACTGAAGGAATGGGGAAACACAGGGGCACGGAAATAAAACTGAGAATTTAAGTTGGCATCATACCAGGAGCTAGATGGAGGAACTTTTACCGTATTGGGTAAATACTAGGAAGTCACTGAAGCGTTCTGAGCAAGGGAGTGTCATGATCAAACTAATATTTAAAGAATAGTGGGTAGAATATGTAGGATGGATGGGAAATGAATAGATAGGAAAAGCTGCTTCGTCAGGTTCCAGTGGAAAGAGTAAGGGAAAGATTTGGAATCAGACTTAATTTTGGTTCTTGACCCTGTGACTTATTAGTAGTGTGAACTTGGGGATGTTATTTAAACTTCTGTAAACCTCACTTTTCCATATATAAAATGGGGATAAAATAATATTTACCTCAAAGGACTGTTCACTGCGATTCTGCAAAGAATTAATAGGACCTGACACGGGATCTGGCACACACCAGTGAGTGGATAGGTAGTATTGGTAGGGAGAAGGCACATAATAAGGCTTAGACAGCAGCTCTAAAGGAAACCAAATGTACTACTCTGGTGGGGGGATGTTGATAATGGGGGAGGCTCTGCATGTGTGGGAGCTGGTGGCATATTAGAAATCTCTGTATCTTCTTCTCAATTCCGTTGTGAACCTTAAACTGCTATAAAATATAAAGTTAAAAAATTTTTAAAAGACTACATAGTTGATTTACGAGCCAAAGAGTCCTCCCAGCTTGGTTAGAATAAAAAAAACCAAAACAAATGGGAGAAGTTACAGCGTTTTTAGGGAATGAACGAAACTGAATAAGACAGAGGGAGAGTCTAGCAAAGAGGAGCTCCTAGAGAGGCGGACACTTGTCACCCAGGATTCGCTGTGCAGACCAAGGAAGAGATGGCCCCATGTCTGCTGCATCTCGTGCTCTCAGGAGTGGGATGCAAGGCTGTGTGGACTGTGCACCTGCTCTTGTTTGCTTTCTTTGCTGCTGAAGGATTAGGCAGTAGGAGGGTCCTGCTTGTCTGCAAGTGACTCTAAGTTATTTTGAGAACTTTTAGCTCCATGGGTGTGAAGTGAGGGGGAGCTGTCAGGGAGGCTGCTTGGGTTTTATGTGCCCTCTGTCCCCAAATGAAGATGGTCATCAGTGATCTGCCTTTCTTTCTATCTCAAGCACAGAGCCTGCAAGCCTCTGAATGAATGGCACAGTTGGGTGAACGTGTGTGCAGTAACTGTAACCTTGGCTATTTCCTGCTGGGTACCATAGACCTAGGAAGGTAGAGGCTGGTGTGTGTGTGTGTGTGTGTGTGTGTGTGTGTGTAAAGCAGTTTTTTTTTTCTCTCTCCTGTTGTTGCCCCCAAAAGGAGCATGTAGAATATCAGGAGGGAAGGGGAAATGTTTTTCTTGAGATGGGAGACTAAGAGGACATTATATTTTCAAACTTGGGCAAGTCAATCTCAGGTCAGTCTTCAGGATCTTAGTGAGAACTGGTTTTAAGACAGGGATATGAAAATTCCCTCCTGGGCTAGCTTGCTCCATATCCTACCCACCATGATGCAACCCAGCTATTGAAGGGCTCTGGAATAAGAACATTCTGAAAATAGTTGCCTCTTCCTATTCTAGAAAAGATAACCATTGTCTGGTGGACACAGAGCTGGGTGTGTCTTGGGTGAGGGTATTGCTTTGGTGGTTGCTAGGAAGGCTGGACAAAGTCTAGGAAGAGGATTTTCCTCTTCGTGTTGTGTCTGGGGCATCCATCTGCCTGGAGGAAAAGGAGAGCAAGATCGAGGACAGAGTGAGGTGGATGGCAGAGAAAGGAGGAAGAGGTATGGATGACAAGAAAGAACCAATATGTGGGAAAGAATAGGACTGTGCTCATCATATTTAATCACGGCTCTCCCGCCTTCCCCTTCCTGTCCCACACAGCCAGTCTTAGTCCCATGGCTTTGCATCCAATGGAGTCAGTGTGGAGCACATTGGTGCCACCTTGACAGGAGTGGGAATGGATTGATCTTTGAGCACAAAGATGGTATCTCCCTGGATACTGTCAGACAAGGCATCTTCCTATCTGGGGAAGGTGCTCTTGATGGCTTCTGTTAGCCATGTTGGTTCACAATGTGACAGGTCTCGTTCTTGGTGTGAAGAGTTCGCCCTTCTTGTGATCTTTGTGCCCTAGATTTTCTCCAGAAACACCCACAGACAATGGACAACAGACGGGCCTTCCTTCTTGTGCTGAGGGTTTGGTGACCCCAGGGATCACCTTGTTTTCCTAGTCAGACCATTGAACTCAATATAGCCCAAAGCCCCCAGTGGTTCCTCATTCTCATACACAACCATGCTGTCTGGGATCAAGTTATTGTAGGGTCAAGTTGGCTGGAGAGCTGCAAGAAGTTATTGGAAAAGACAAAGGTGGCATGTGGAACACCATGAATGGGGTAGAGAAAAAAGCCACTGAAGCCACCTAAGTTATTACCAGTGGTCTTCATTCCTAGAAAGGTGGAGAGTTCAGGGCCGTGTGGCTCATTCTGGCTCCCCCAGACTCTTACCCCACCTAGCTCCTGGATTGTGAGGCTAGAAAAGCAACTTTTAGTGAAGTCAGGAAGGCCAGAGTGAGGAAGACCAATAAGGAGACAATCCAGAGATTAGAATAGCAAGAAGGTGTTACCACCACAAGGGAGGAGGCCACAATTAACCATGTGGAGCTCTGTGCACAGGGGCTGGCTGCCCACTGCAGGGGAGAGAAGTAAGGTGAGACTAGCCATTGTGAGTTTGATTCTACCAAGTACCTGCAAGGCACTGACAGGGTGAGGCAAGCGAGGTGCTTGCCCAGGGCATAACATTTAACACTCAAAAGCTTAGTAATCAAGAGAAGTAATGTTCTAAAGTTGTTTTTTTTTTTTTTTTAAGTTTCTTTATTTACTTCGACAGAGAAAGAAAGCATGAGTCAGGGAAAGTCAGAGAAAGAGGAAGAGAGAGAGAAGAAGCCCAAGCAGGCTCTGTGCTGTCATTGCAGAGCCCGACGGAGGGCTCAAACCCACGAACTCTGAGATCACTACCTGAGCCAAATTCAGATGCTTAACTGACTGAGCCACCCAGGCACCCTAAAGAGGAGTAATATTTTAATGCAATGTTTTACAAAATCAAAATTAGAGCAAAAGTCCATGATGAACAAAATGCCAAAATGTTAGGACGGGATCTGACCCTGCACTTTGCATGACTTATTTCAATCACCTCATCCTAATTCTGACTCTGTTGAATCCTGTCTGTATTTAAAACGTGATCTTTAGCTCGTTATGGACTTTTGAATTACTTTAAAAATTTTAAAACATTGCATTAAACTATTATGTTTTGATCACTGAGCTTCTTGGTGTTCCATAAATTCTGCATTCAAAGCGAGTGCTTCCCTCTCCTCACCCTAGATGTAATCCTGGGGTCAGAACCCATGGTACAGAGCAGAGTAGGGGAAGAGCGAGGGCGGGATCTGAGGTTAACACTGGAGGTGGGCATTCTGGTAGGGAGTGGTGGAACCAGACACTGCTCAAAGAGAGTGACTCCAGACCCCGTCTTCTTAACCAGTTTGGAAGCCCAGATCTGGACCAGAGGGTATTAGAACGCAATTGGGGGATGAATTGGGAGGGCATTGTAGTGATTCAGGCCAGAGGTGAGTTGGCTTGGGCTATGTTGATGTCCATGGTCAAGAGAAGTTGGTGGATTCCAGATCAGTTATTAAAGTATCGAGCAATTTTCATTTCAATTGGTGTGATGGATAACTTTATGTGTCAATTTGAGTCACATGGTGCCTAGGTATTTGGTTGAACATTATTCTGGGCGTGTCTGTGAGGATGTTTTTGAATGAGATGAAGATTTATTATTTATTTTTTTATTTATTTAAAGTTTATTTATTTATTTTGAGAGAGAGAGGGAAAGCACAAGCGGGGAAAGGCAATGAGACAGAGAGAGAATTCCAAGCAGGCTCCATGCTGTTAGCACAGAGTCCAACGAGGGTCTTGAACTCAGAAAACCACTAGATCACGACCTGAGCCCAAATCAAGAGTTGGCCGTTTAACTGACTGAGCCACCCAGCTGCCCTAGAATGAGATAAACATTTAAATTTCTTGACTAGCTAAAGCAGATTCCCCTCCCTAGTCTGGGCAGGTCTCAGCTAATCAGTCGAAGACCTGAATAGAACAAAAAGTTTGACCTTCCCTCAGAAAGAATTCTTCCTTCCTGATGGCCTTGGGACTAGGACATTATTTGTTTTTCCTGTGTTCAGACTCAAACTGAAATATCCGCTCTCCTTCCATCTTGAGTCTGCTGGCCTTCAGACTGGAACTACACCATGAGTTTTTCTGGGTCTTTGGCTTGCTGACTCATCCTGTAGATTTTGAGACCTGCCAATCTCCAAGCTCTGTGAGCTGATTCCTTGTAATAAATCTCTTTCTAACTATACACACATCCTACTGGTTTTGTTGTTCTGGAGAACCCTGACTCATATAGTTGATAATTAGTTGCTGTTCCCAGCTCCTGGAGTGCCCCCTACTCCCATAACTCCAGCCTGCCTCGTCCTGAGACTCACCCGCCTGCCCGTGATCCAGCAAGTGAGTGGTAAAGCTGGGCTCATCAGGGGGCCTCCTGATCCACACTGAGTCTTGTCTGTGCTTCTCTTAGGTCCCGGCCAGTTGACTCAGTGAGGCTTGGGTGGACTCTGGTGGGGGCCCCTTTAGTATCCACTGGTCCCTCCAGCATCTCATCAAGGCCACCTGACACCCTCAGGGGGCCTAGTGGAAAGACAGCACCCACAGCAGTGTCAGCAGCAAATGCTCATTAGTACCAGTTGTTAAATATTTTGAACATCGCACCTGGTATTAGGACCTATTTTTGAGGTAGGAGCAACAAGTTATTGCTTGAATGTAGGAAGTGAGTCAAGGGAAGAGATCAGCAATGACTTTCAGGTTTGGCTTGGACAACTTGGCAAATGGTGCTGCCATTTTGTGAGCTGGAGAACACCGGGAAAGAACAGGCTTGGTGGGGAGGGGAAGGAATCAGGAATTCTAGAGGGACATGTCATTTTAGATGCTCATGAGATCTCCACGTGGCATGTAAGAGGCTGCTGGGTATATGAGTCTGGAGATGAGAGGAGAGTTTTGAGCTGACGATAAACATGGGGAGTTGTCACCACATAGATGGTATTTAAAGCCATAAGGATAGGGGTGGTCACTGTGGGAAAGAATGAAGAAGAAAGAGAGGACTAAGGGACTGAGCTGCCCAAGGGAACTCCAATGTTTAGAGATCTGGTTCAGGAAGATGAACCTGCCAAGGATGTCGTGGTGGAGCTATCAGTGAGGTAGGATAAAGGGCAGGAAACAAAAATATTTCAAGAGCAAGAGTGCTTGTATTGAATGCTGCTGAGAATAAAATTTAAAGATTATAGGCTTAAAAGGCATTCGACTTTATTTTTTTTTCATAATTTGTAAGACTTTGACTATAAACCAGCTTCCAAATTTTTCAATATGGAAAGAAAAATTGGAGTTGTTGGTTGCCAACATGGCCCAAAGGCACAGCCCATTTATTTTACGCCAAGGATTGGCCCAAGCCAGTGACTTGGTTAAGTATTTGTGGATGAATGAATGAATGAAATTGATTTACTAAAAGCAAATGATTCTAATACCCCTGAGAAAGCCAAACTGGTCTGACTAGTTTTCCTTTGAGCTCATGCCTGCCCCATGGAATTTGGGTTTGTTAGAGAGTTGGGCTTAACCTATTGGCAGGACGGGCTGCTTGTAGATACAGCTCTTTTATCTAGCTCTGCAGCTCTCAACCTCTGCCAAACATATAAGACCACATATCGAAATGTTTTCAATCCTCAAAAATACATTTCTGTGGAAAACATTTTAGAGATTATGAGGGTTGTTAGAGTCAGAGCTCAAGCTGGTGCAGCCTTCTTTTCAGAAATCTTGGGGAGTACAAATAAGCCTGCCAGATCTCTGAATTTTCCCTGGTGTTTCTTTCCACTTAAAATGTTTTTGCTTCCAGGATAGAAAGCAGACTGAGAAAAAAGTATTCACTGAAGTTTTTGCACTCAAGGAGTAAGCCAGATATATTTTCTATTTTTTTTTAATCAAGTGCGCTAAAAATTCGAATACATTAATAATGCAAATTCTTGCTTAAATTACTAGTTGTCCTTGTATTTCCCTTTGGGTCCAAGAAAAGATTGTACATGTTGGGGTAGAGTCAAGGGTCTGTGTCTGCCTTGGGACCCTATGGGGCTTTGCCAGACCTCAGACAGGACATAGAAATTAATTTATTTCCTTTAATTCTGTCCCCACGTGACCTATCTGGGGATAGTGATGAGCTATCTGCGTGTGTCTCTGCCGATGAAGGGACAATGAGGGCTTGAGATGCATAAGGGCTCATGTGAATAAGGTTAATTTGGAAATCAAAATGAAACAGTAGCTTAAAGATAAGAAATATCACATAAAGCCAGTCTGTCAGTGAAGAATGACCTATGTCATAGGGAATAATAGTCTTGAGACATTCTGAAATTTCTAGCTTTTATATCAAACTTAGTTCTGAAATCGTGTGAGTTGCAAACTCTGATATAGGAGAAAATAGTATGCTAAGAGAAAATGCAGAATGACAGTGATCTTTCTATTGGGATGTGCTAATTAGGCCTTGCTTCATGGGTAGCAAAAGTGGTCATGGGGCGATGGTTCCTTCAAGTTGAGGAATGAGGGGAAGATGAAAACAGAAAAAGGAAGCATGAGGCAAAAGTGAGGAAAACCAGGACAGGAGTGGGAGGTAGAGTCAGGCAGGTGGGGAAAGCGCTTCTAGATGGATCTGGAAGAAATGTACCAGAAGGATGCAGGGTTGAAGGAGAAGAAAGAGAAGGCACTTGTATGGCTTTGACACTAGGGCACAGCCTAGGGCTTGAAGCCATAGAAGGAATGGGTAGGACCAGATAGATATTAAATGATAATTATTTTTCAAATGCGTGATAATAGAGGCACCAGTGATTCAAGGCATAAGTTTCTAACATTGGGTATGTCTTTAAAAAATGTGCCTCACTGGCAGTTGAAAATGACCTTAACTTTATATGCATAAATCTGATTATGGTTGAACATTTCCACATGCACTTCCTTAGAATTTGCCTTTCCTTTTATGAATTATCTGTAATTTTTCTCTGCTTATTTTCAGTGGAAGTGTGCCCAGCAGACTGGACGTATCTATTCTCAAAATGGAAGTTGCTTTATCATCCTGGCCACTAATAGATAATGCAATTAAAAATTATACCTGCACCCTGTAAAAATTCAGACTTTCATCAAGGGATAGAGAAGTGAAAACCACTCATAATTCTACCACTCAGAGAATATTTTCTTTAATAATAATAATTCTATTATTATTGTTTTACATCTGTCTGTATATCTATGTTTTAAGCAGGCTTTACACCCAGCGCAGAGCCCAATGCGAAGCTTGAACTCACAACCCTGAGATCAAGACCTGACCTGACCTGAGTACTTAACCGACTGAGCCACCCAGATCGCCTGTACATCAGTATTTCTCTTCACATTTATGAAAATTAGATTTAATCAAGCATGTCGCTTTTTTATTGTGGTAAAATACACGTAACATAAAATATTTATCATTTTAGCCATGTTGAAGTATACAATTCAGGGGCATCAGCTATATTCACATCTAGTGCAAGCAAGCTATGTTTACTCCGAATCATTTGACTTACATTGATAACTTCTCATGTAAAAAATACAGGCATGATTCTTTCAAGGTTCCCTAGCGTTCCATGGTGGGTCTGGCCCTGGTGTCCCCGCTGATGAACACTTGGATATCTCCAATGTTCTTAGCTGTTAAAAACCATATTGTGATGTGCATTCTTATGTCAGTACTTATATGTGTTTATAGACCTAGTTACTCTCAGATGAATCCCCAGAGGATGAATGGCTGGAAAAGAACAGTATTCCCATGTATTATTCATTTTATACATATTATCAGATTGTCTTTCAGAAATGTCAACCAGTTAGTTACACTCCTACCATCAGTGAAGGAAAGTGTGGGACAATATTTTACTGATACATGTATACTTTTTTGCGGGTGAATTTTTTAGTAGAGTAAAAGTTATTAAACACTTATCTTTCCTATACATCTACTACAAATACACCACTGATTTGTTTTCTGATTTTACGGGTTCCCATTCTGTCAACTCTGTTGATCAAAATTTTTTTTCTATTGGTTTCTATTGTATTTATTTTTCTATTGTTTTAAAAACTTAAAAGTCCTCCCCTCTAGAAATTGAATCTAGTGATTTGTTGATTCATTCAGGTATTTATTTATTGGATACCAGCCTTAGAGGGGTTGTAGGCACTGAGGATAGATAAACAGTGACCAAAATTATTCACCGTCCACAAAAATTGCCCACTTAAAATAAGCTTGTCTTTTAATGGAATAACTAGAATATCTACTTTGATAAACCTCAAATCCTTTTTAATTTGCATTTCTCTAGTGTAAAAAACTTATCTATCTGGAATTTATTTTGGTATATGGTGTGAGAAAGCAAGGCTCAAATTGCTAAGCAATTGTGATAAAATTGATTAAATGCTCCCTTCGTTCCCTATCTGATTTGTGATGCTTACTTCGTCATACATTTTATTGAGGAAAGAGTCCTACTTTCACTTTTAATATGTAATAACACAAAGCAGGGTTGCCGTTAAATTGATAAATATTATGGTGCCATCCAAATGCCAGAGCTTTCCAAGTATAAAAGTTTATTGTATTATCTCCTTTTATTTTATTATATTCCAAAGATACTGTTATTCATCTCAGAGCACAGTCCAATTGTGTCATGGACTTTGATAGTAAAATAGGATTTGCTTCAGTTTACTGAAGTTTCTTGGAGTACTACTGGGTAAGGAACAGTTGGGAGAGACACCGTGACCTTCATGGTGTAGCACGCTTGGTAAAAAATTTGGGATGGACAAGTCATAGCTCTTATATATTCAACACTGTTCCTGAATAAACAAGTTATTTACGTTAATCTGTAGGATTACTAATGAGTAATGATAAAACAGCAATGTTACCACTAAATCTTGTGGTCTGTTTGTGTTGGTTGATATTCACCTATTATCCATCCGTCCATCCATCCATCCATCCTCTACTTTGGAAAATAACTCAAGATGGTCTTGATAAATTGTCACAGTTTTTAAAATTGTGGTTTGTAGGCATTTACATTAGAATAATTCCAGGTGCTCTTTGAAAATGTGGATTCTTGAGCCCCACCAGGAACCCATTAAACTTGGGATCTCTAGCGGGTGGAGCCTGGGCATCTGCATAACAGCCCCTTCCACCACATGATTCTGATGTACTCTAAAGTGTGTGAACAACCAGAGAACGTTGGGACTTTGGAGTGTTGAAATCTGATCCTTCAAGCAAGTTAATTAATCTCTGTATGGAGCACAGCGGCTGTTCTAATTCTGTGCCTATTTCTTCAACCACTTGCTGTTTTTTATTACTGGGAGTCATGCAAAAAATGTTGCCCACCCTCAAATGTTATTACATAGCTTTGGAAATCCCTTCATCCCAATCCAGAGTTTTTCTCTAAGAAAAGAAACAATGTAGCGAAGGAAAACATCTGAAGAGCAATGCACATTTATTTTTCAAGGCAAGTTTTGAAGGAAATTGTTAGGTGTTTTCAAAAGCAACACTTTTTCCCTGAAGGCAAAGGACGAGGACACGGATCTTTTGAGCCACCTAATTCCACTGAAAGGGACCCACAAACACGTGCCCTTGGGGAGGGGGCAGTAATAGTCTTTCCCTAAATCCTCACAGTTAAGAACCATCTAGAGATAAACCTCCAAAGATACAGATTCTGGGGCTCTACCGAAACGATGTGAAATCAGAATCTCCAGGGGAGTGGACTGAGAATCAGATTTTAAACAAATGCCACGGAAGGTTCTCGTGCTCAGGCAAGGTTGCTTTTGGAGCCAGATATGCTTGGGTTTAAATTCTTGCTCTCTTAGCTTGGTGGTTTTGGGCAAATTCCTTACTTAACTTCTCCAAGCCTCAGTTTCCCCATTTATAAAATGGAGGTGCTTCTTAGGGGTCTTCTAAAATTAAATAAACTAATAGGAGATTGAACTGGCAGCAGTTTCTAACATGTAGTTGGAGCTTAAAAATTGTTACTTTCCATTCTACTCCCTTTAGTACAGTTATGTTTGTTCAAATCCCACAGACTTTTCCAGAGTTTATGATAGTCCTTTATGCAAATAATCCAGACTGGCTTGCTGACGGGGAAGCATATGGCAAAACTACTAAAGGAAACATCTCCCTGTAGATCTGAGCTTTGTTTCTCAAAGTGTGGTCCATGCTTCTGAGTCACTGATGGCTTGCTTAAAAAATAATTATACCAATAAACTAGATTCCTGGCTCTCATTCCATCAGATCAGAAACTCTAGGAACAGGATCCATGATCAGCTTTTGAAACAAGTACTCTTAGTAATCCTTACTTATATTTCTAAAATCGAGAAGCAGAGAGAAAGGGCTTTTATCAATCAGAAGGACCTCCTTCCAGGGAGACCCCAGAATTGGCATCTGACATGTTAGTGTCTGTGCTATAGCCCATCTTATTCTTCAGCATCCCTCCTGGTGACAGTGTTCTTTGTCACTCTGGCCCCCTGCCCTTGCTTAACTGTGCCTGGCTCTTGGATGTTTAGGGGACACCATAGTTCCAGCTGGATTGGAAAAGAAATTTGATCTAGCATTTCCTGCCATGCCTCCTGGTTTCCGTAACCTTCTTCATGGTCCTCCTCCACCCCCTCTCTCCTGGCAGTGAGGGCTGTAAGTTGTGCACAACTGTTCGGTTGCATCATCTCAGGTTGACAGTGGTCCTTCTGGGAGTGCTGGCCGAGAAGACCACCTTTGTTGAAAAGCCATCTAAGCAACATGATCCCTAAAACAAAATGCTCAAGTACAGCATGTCCCGAGGGCTGCTTTGCAAAAGTGACAGGTGGTGACTGGGCTCAACTCAAAGATGCCCAAATATTCCAAGAACCAGTGCCAAATGCTGGTTCCTCCTAGCCTCCCAGTTCTCCAGTGACGCCAACTTCAGTGTCTGAACACAGGGAGCACCTCAGTTTCTAGATTTGTTCTAATTTCAGAAGGGCTTGTCTTGTCTGCCAACAGTCTCCAGGAGTCCCCATTGCTTCAAAATCAGGCTCCTGTGCCCAGGTGCTGGCCAATAGCTAATGGGTGAGGGCAGGTTCAAACTCAGAGATGGAGTTTTGTCTCTTTCATGACTATGCCATTGGTCAGCCATTGAGGAAGATCTGCCTCGAACTCGTTTTGAGAGAGCCAAGCACATGAGAGGCTGAGCTTCTCAGCACTCAGAGTGGTCCTGACAGTGGTACTCAGGTTTGTACTTCCAAAAGAGCACAAGGGGAGTAAAGGGGAAAAAGGTTCTGCTCTTTTCTTAGGACATGGGTTCCTCCTTCTCTGCCCTTTCTGAGTAGAGATAAAGGGTGATTTGTTGCAACCGATATTTGAACAGTGTTCCTCATCCTGGCTTTTGATTTAAAAAATCTGAGAAAAATCACAATTAGTCAGGTCTCCACGGCCACAATGAGTCATACAACTGAACAAACAAAAACCAGAGAACAACCAACAGAGATCCCTTCCCTCCCCTCCCCTTCCCCCAGTTACCAAATGTATCCACACTGGCATTCTATGCTACTTTTTATTTGATAAACAGTTTGTCCTAATGTTAATAATTCTTGAGTCAAATGCCTCAACAAACTGATGATCCAAATTTCCTATGGATTATTTTTCAGGCATGAGAAATGAATTGTTCAAGCATAATCCAGTGGTGTAGCTGGAGATGTAGCAAGTTTACTGTAGAAAGTTGTCAAGATATAGATGTTGTTGTGGGTCAGGAGGCAGATTCTGATGAGGGAATTTGGTCTGTGGTGTTTTTATTAAGGAGTTCCCTGGGAAGGAGAATGCCAAAAGGGAGGGAAAGCAATCAGGACTGGATGGGATGTAGGCACATGACAGTCTCAGGTGACTCGGGAGCTCTGGGTCTAGAATGCTCCTTCAGAGTTGCCCCAAGTAGGGCTGAGATGGATCAGAGATTGGATATGGGCTGCCCCAGGGAGAGGCATGACTTTGGACTAGGCAGCTTTGTCACCATCTTGGAGCTCCTCCCTGAGCACATCTTTATGTCCGTCATAGATGGCGCTCCATCCACGTACCAATAACCCCACCGTGAGAAACATATTGTTGTGATTTTTGCACCACTTCGCACTTTGCACTGGGGATCTCCCTCTTTCTCTCTCTCCTGTTCTTATCTTCATTGTCTTATTCTCTCTCCTGCCTTTCAAGATAACTCTCTATCCAGCTTCTAGCTAGGAGAAGGCAGAACCATTAACATCCGTGCTAGCATTCAGTCGTGCCATCCACACTGGACCCTGCTTTGCGAGTTGGTTTTTGACCACTAATCCAAATCCCTGCATTCCTTGTGTGCCACACCCACACCTTCCTCTGACAAAGGCCATCGCCCTTGCTGTGGATCTCAGCCCCCTTTTACAGAAAGAGAACACTAAAATTCAGCTTGGATTTGAAATAAGGCAATGACCCAGAGACCGTGTACTGTATTTGACAGTTAACTTTGCCCTTTCCCTTGAGGAAGACCCTTAAGATTATGTTGGGATCTATTCTCAGATGTGCATCTATTGCATTGTTCTCAGTCTTTGTCTCTTCTAAAAAATGAGCTGGCTACCCATTAGGGGCCCTGTGGTGAAAGCTCGTACCCATGAACTTTTAAGGGCATGCCACTGAGTGTTCTTTACTACCCAAGACCAGTAAGACCTGGAAGAAATGAATCTCCCTTAGTTACTAGTGTCATAGAATCAGCAGTAACAGCTGCTTCTTATTTGCTGCTCAGATTCAGCTGAAGCGCATCAGAAATCAGATCTGCCGAGGGCCTTAGTTCTGATGACTACACTAACTTCATTTGATCCAGTTTCCAGCCAAGTCAAGCTGGTTGCTGAGTCCTTTGTCCTGTTGTTTCCTTTGGACCAATTCGGAATGGTGGTGCTTCATGAATAATCCATGAGCACTAACCAGCTGCACACATAAGGGCATTTCCACTGCTCTGCCATGGAATTTTAGATGGTTCTTATGCAATTCATAAATAATGCGGAAGAGCCAGACTCTGACAAAGTATCTAGGGACCTTTGAAGGTCCTTTCAAGTTTCCAAAGGAAAGGCACAATATTAACTTATTTGTAAGTGGTCATAACAGGGATCTTCTCCCCGGAGACTCCTTAATGTTATAGTTGGAAATATAACCGGGACAAAGCCTCGATGAAGATACGTCTCAAGTTATGTGGAAAACAACTTTATGCCAGCTTTTTTGGGTCCTTTTGGTTTGTTGTCACCTTAATTACCAAGTAGTGAGGGTTAAGACAAAAGCTATAATTAAATTGAACTCTGTGTGTGTGTGTGTGTTGGGGGGGGATATTTGGGCAACTTTGCTTAAACGGAAGCAGGTGGTGTTGGAATGCTCCATGGAAGTGAGCTGTGAGGAGGGAATGAAGATTTTTGTCATTGAAAACAGTTAAAAATACTTGTGGTCTTCTGCGCCAGGCTGTGATTAAGATGTATATACATATATGGACCTTAATCACATATGTAAATCCCAATTTCAAACAACTGCGATGGAAAAGCAATACAGTTTTTATGTAAGAGTGGTCTTTTTAGGGAAGGGAGCACGGGATTCTGTTTGTGGGCCTTTGTGTTTGTGTATTTGGGTGTGTGTGTTTATTTCTGGGGTTGATTTTTTTTTTAAATTTTTATTTATTTTATTTTTTTTTTTAAACATTTATTTATTTTTGAGACAGAGAGAGACAGAGCATGAACAGGGGAGGATCAGAGAGAGGGAGACACAGAGTCTGAAACAGGCTCCAGGCTCTGAGCTGTCAGCACAGAGCCCGACGCGGGGCTCGAACTCACAGCCCTCACGGACCGCGAGATCATGACCTGAGCTGAAGTCGGCCGCTTAACCAACTGAGCCACCCAGGCGCCCCATGGGGTTGATTTAAATAAAGACGTTCTATTCCAGTTAAAATGAGATTTCATTTTGTAGTCCTTTCAGGTACTCATCTGTGGCATTCAGCAATGCCATGGAAAGGAGGAGTGATGGGAGGATTTGTCTCTCCCCCATTGGCTGCCTGGGTGGACAAGATGGTAGTCTATTATTCCCTAATCACGTGGGGGTTTTCCCTTCTGAGACCACGTGTTTGTTCCACGGAACTCTCTCAGGAGAGTAACGTGTCCCTAGGCATAGGGAATCAAGACAGGACCGCAGCCCCCTTGTGTGAAGTGCCACTTTCCCTTCGAATGACATCGCCAGATAAAAATGCATGATGCCTACTTAAGTTTGAATTCCGGATAAATAATAAATAATTTTTTTGTACAGGTATGTCCTAGGCAATATTTGGGACTAAAAATTATCCATCTTTTATCTGAAGGTCAAGGTTATCTGGGTGTCTGTATTTTTATTTGTTAAATCAGACACCCCTGCCTCCAAGGGGCGACTCTTCCCTCCGGTGGTCGGCCAGACATTTCCTGAAGTCTCAGCTTTTTGTTGTGTTAATCGTTTCTGTTTTTGACTTCGTTACGTTCACAAGCATGCCTGGACTTTTTACACCTCCATTTCCTTCATTGAAATGGAAGCAGGTTTTATTATTTCTGCTTTTTTTTTTTTTAAAGGATAATTGGCCAGCATGCTCTCCCACTTGTGAGTTCCCATTCAATTTTGCTTATTTGAATGCACAACATAAATGCCAAGTTGGTAAATATAATTTGCCAAGTTGATTCTTTGAGGATTTTTACAGGCGGGGAAAAACATTAGGATTGTGTCATGGGAAAGCCAGTTATAAAAGGAAAGGAAGTTTCTTAGCCCATAATGGATCGAGGATGTTCAGTTACATGTGTGTGATATTACAGGTTCTGTTTCCAGCTCTGAGGCTAACTAGCTGTGTGACCTTAAGCGAAGCACTTCACTTCTCTCGGCCTTATTTCCTCCTTTTATAAAGTCAGCTGGCTAGGTTAGATGACTCCTAAAGCTCATTCTGACTCCTTATTCTACTAAAAATTAGTCATTTTCCCAACACTCCAGTGTTCTCCCATTTCTAATTCGGCAACTTGGGAGTCTGATTCTGTAGGAAGCTGGGGAAAAGTACTTTTCAGGCATAAAGGGATTTCTCCAATGAATACGGCTAGAAGTTCTACCACGTCAGCAGCAGTGACCGATTTCAGAAACAGTTCCTACTTGCTCATTTCACTTGTTCATCCAGCCATTTTGTGTGCTTGTGTGGGTTTGAGATACCGGGAAGTATAAGACAGGTTTTCTGTCTCCCTCTGGGGTGGAGCAAAGCTGGGTATCGAGAGAGACACTAGAGGAGTCAGCACCACATGGTAAGTGCTAGGCTGGAGACAGTGGTGAAGTATTACGAAATACAACACATGTGATTGATTTTAAGGAAATTGTTTTCCTAGTTGTTGCTGATTGAACTGGCTATAAATTCTAGTATCTTCAGTATTTGGCCGCTCTGGTCAGATGTACTTGTCAGAATCACTTACTCATTCCTGTTATTATGGCGTGCATGTATACTTTAGCTGGTGCACACACACACACACACACACACACGTACACAAGAGGGAAGCCTTTCTAGAGACGGAACAAAAAACACCCAACGAAAACATGGGTGCAGAAGAAAGACGGACGAACTGCGGTTCAAAAGGGCCACCTCCTGGGGCACCTCAGTGGCTCAGTCGGTCGAGCGATGGACTCTTGATCTTGGCTCAGGTCGCAATCTCATGGTTGGTGGCACCAAGCCCCGCGTTGGGCTCTGTGCTGACTGTGCAGATTCTAGTTGGGATTCTCTCTCTCCCTTTCTCTCCACCTCTCCCTTCTCGTGCTCACTCTCACTATCTCTCTCTCTCAAAATAAATACATAGACATTAAAAAACGGGTCCCCTTCCATCTTTATTTTTTCTACTCTATTATACTACTAAGGTAAGGGATTAAAAATAGTAGCCAAAATTTATGAAGTACTTATTCTGTTCTTGTCATTTTTTTTAATGTTTATTTTTGAGAGAGAGAGACAGAGAGACAGAGCATGAGCAGTGAGAAACAGAGAGAGAGGGAGACATAGAATCTGAAGCAGGCTTCAGGCTCTAAGCTGTCAGCACAGAGCCTGACGCGGGGCTCGAACTCACAGACCACGAGAGCATGACCCAAGCCAAAGTCGGACGCTTAACCAACTGATCCACCCAGGCACCCCTGCTAGTCATTTTTTAAAAATGTGTTACATACATTCACTCAACAACTCTGTGCAATAGATGCTATTGTTAACCCCATTTAAAGACGAGGAAACTTAGGTGCAAAGAGTTTTTTCTTTTTCTTTCTTTCTTTTTTTGCTGGTATGTTTTATGTTTTCCTGTGTTGTTTTAGATTAGAAATCCCTCTGCTGACATTCAAATGTGATTAGTACAGGTCTAAGAATACATTCAGTGTTATATGAGGGACTCTATCTCCTGAAGAATGAATGATAAGGATTTTGTGAAATATTTCTCTATATCTGGCTTTGCATATCTCAAGTGTAATGCTTTACCTTACAACTATTTCTTACATCTTCCCTAGATCCCACTGACTAGATTTTTTTCCTCATTATTTGCAAAAGGACTGATAGTTATACAATGTGTATGTTTCCCTGCCCTGAAGATGAAGCAGTATATTATTTGAATTAGTTTGCACAAATAATTGAGAAACCACTTTTTAAAGAACTAGCAGATGTGGACATGAGCGTTCCAGTCTGGGCATTCGATTAGAAGCCATGGGATCTTTAACCATGATCAGCATAAGAATTGTGCTAGAAACTCAAGTGAAGCTTTGACTGGAGTTGTAGTGTCACCACGGAGGGTAGAGCTGGTTCTTGGCAGTAATCATTGTCCATGATAATGGGCTTGAGGATGGAGAATCCACTTGAGGCTGGAGAATGACAAAGGACAATGCAAATGCTAACAGTCTTCTCCGTGTACCTGGGAAACTCATCTTGGATTTATTAGCCACATAAATTACTTTCCTGCACAGCACAGCCATAAATCACCACAGAAAGAGTGAAATGGTATTATTTCTTTGGGAATAATAAGCTGGAGGTGGCATGGCGGCCCAAGAGCAATTATAACACAATTAAATGTTCAGGTTCCTCCCTCCCTCTCATGATTTATGCCTGAGAAAAGTGTACTGAGAGGTCAGAGCTGTTGAGTAGCCAAGAACAACAAAAAAGACATCGAAGATTCCTAAGCTAAAGAGACCAACAACTTGCCATTTCTTTCCTACAATGGAAAACATGTATACCATGTAAAACATGTAAAAACATATATACCACTAAAAAACACATATCATGTAAACACGTAAAACGTGTACCACGTACACAAAAAGCCTTATGTGTACAATGTAAACATGTATACCATGTAGACATGTAAAAAAGACATATATCAAAACTAATGTATATTTTTATGATTTTTTTTTCTAAGAGCACAATGAGAAACCATCTGTTGGTTTTGGGAAATTATAGTATTTCTGAAATGTGACTGCAAACAGCCTTAGAGTTCTAGAATGTTTGAGTTGGATGGAAAGTCAGTTATCATTCTCTTCAGCCAATAGATGCAGGAAACCATTTGGCAAACACATATTATTTACTTCCTGCTAAGTGTATGGTGTTAATCTAGGTACTTCGGGTAAAAAAGAAGTACAATGATGCTCTTAGTGCATGAGCAACAAGAAAAAAAAATTGGATAATTGGACTTCTTCAAAACTAAAAGCATGGACATTATCAAGAAAGGGAAAAGACAGAATAGAGAATAGGAGAAAATATTTTCAAGTGGCATATTTGATAAGGGCCTAGCATTCAGAATATGAAGAAGTCCTACAACTCAGTGAGAAAAAGACAAATAGGGGAGCCTGGGTGGCTCAGTCGGTTAAGTGTCCGACTTCGGCTCGGGTCATGATCTCACGGCTCATGAGTTCGAGCCCTGCGTCAGGCTCTGTGCTGACAGCTCAGAGCCTGGAACTTGACTCAGATTCTGTGTCTCCCCCGCTCTCTCTCTGCCCCTCCCCTGCTCACACTGTCTCTCCCTGTCTCTCAAAAATAAACATTAAAAAAAAAAAAGACAAATAATCCAATTAAAAGAGGCAAGGGCTTGAATAGACAGTTCTTCAAAGAACTATATAGCCAACAAGCCCACGAGAAGATGTTCAACATCAGTAGTCACTAGGGAAATGCACATCAAAACCAGACGAGATACCGCTTCACACCCACTAGGGTAACTATAACAACAAAAGAAGTTAAAGAAAGGAAGATGATAGTTGTTGGAGAGGATGTGGAGAAACTGGACCCCCCCGCCCCCCCCCCCATTCACTGCCGGTGGGAATATAAAATTGTTCAGCCACTGTGGAAAACGGTTTGGTGGTTCCCTGGAAAGTTAAACATAGAATTACCATACCGCCCAGCGATTCCCCTTCTAGGCATACACCCAAAGAACTGAAAACAGGGGCTCAAACCTATGTGTACATGCACACCCACAGCAGCATGAGTCACAATAGCCAAAAGGTGGAAACAATCCGGGTGTCCATCAGTGGAAGGATGGATAGACAAGTTGTGGCATAGACACGCAAGGGAATGCTTCAATCATACGAAGGGATGGAGTGCTGATACATTCTACAGCACAGGTGACCCTCAAAAAATGATGCTAAGTGAACCAAGGCATACACAAAAAGTTACTTATTGTCTGACGCTTTTTATATGAAATACCCAGCAAAAGTAATCCGGAGAGAAAGAAAACAGGCTAATGGTCGCCACCAGCGGTTTGGGGTGATGAAAATGTTTTGGAACTTGAGAAACGCGGTGGTTGCGTAACATCGGGCCTATGCCAAAAGCCACTGGATTTCACGCGTTAAGATGGTGAATTTCACCTTAACTAGAAACTAAAGAAAAAACGTAGAGCATCGTATGGTGAAAGGGACGCTGGATTTGGAATCAGACTTGGGTTTGCGCCTTGGCTCTGCCAGTTTCTCTTTACGTGAATCTGGAGAAGTCATGCAATCTCACTCTGGAACATGCAGTTCCAATCTGCCTCGGGCGGGCTTTTAGCTAACAATTGGCAGACAAATGGAGATAACACGGCCAGATGCTTCCCTATCTGTGCTCACTATTTTCGCACACGCTACATACCCATGAATCTATCGTTCTCATTTGCTGGCAGTTGCAGTCACGCCTGTGGGACAAATGCACAGATACTGTGGAAAGGAAGGAATGCGGGAGGAAGCCGAGAGCTGTGGAGGTACCAGCGGAGAGACCAGAAGGGTTTAGGTCGTCTGCTGGCCTTTTCACGTTTCTGGGGAGGCGGGAACACACTGTGCGAGTTAAGCAAAGGATCAGGCAGTGGTGGGAGGAAAAGAAGGACGTGGCTCGGCCTCAGTGGGACTGACGGCTGCTGTAACTGAGAGTTGGCAAGCCCTGGGACGTTAGGATCCGCACCCTGTGAGGCGCCCTCAGCCTGGCCTGGGCCGAGTCCACTGTGGCTGACTCAAAGGGCTGCTCATTAGGTTGATTTATTTTGCAATGTACAGACTTGTCCAGTTCCCCAGGCGCGGGGGGCACCACAGTGATAACGATGCAATTCATCAGCCTTTGCGGCATCTTCTCCATGAAGCCGGGCCACGTGGCCACTGACAGGTGACTCTGCCAAAGAAGAGAGAGGCAGGCAAGGGAGATCCTGGTGACCTGGGAGGAGGTGTTCACGCAGGCACACAGGAAACAAGGGGCCACTCCTCTCTTCAGTTGTCGGCAACCGGCTATATCTTCAAGAGCAAGGTCATGGATGAGGTCTTTGTTCAGGAGAAAGAAATCCTTTGTGTATTGGGTCAGCAGAGGTCAGAAAGGCAAATTTGCTCTCTTATTTCCAGTCATGGCAAAATATGTTGTTTGCCACCAGGCAGGTAGTTATTTATTATGTAAATATTTGATTTTGCTCTAAATATTATCTAGATGTGTGTGTATGTGTACAATCATATTAACGTTCACTACAGCTTTACTAGAATTCCTATCCTGGAATGAACCTAAAGGAGGATAAGTTAAAACATTTGGAAACCTTCAACCTTCACCGTGCGTTGTGTGTGCGTGCATGCACGTGTGTGTCACACGTGTGCATGTGAGTTTGTGCCAAGGCCCACTGCTGAGGAAGCACGGAGCCCCGGTGTAGATTTGAGTCTCCAGCTCACCTGCCAGCCGCTCTGGCTCAGAGGATTCATGGTTTCAATTGTTCACAGTGTAGGAAGTTCAGGTAGAAGCACTGAGTGACCCAAGTTAAGCCTCTACTTAAATCACTTCAGTGTCATGGGGTGTCTGTTTCTACCAGAAATGGATCTTGAACTTCTTTGGATTTGCTTTTTTTTTTTTTTTTTTTTTGTACACGACATACTTTTCTACCTGAGAAGGAATAAGGACTTCACAAACTTTCCAGAACAGATGAGCGGCATGTAAGTCACCTAGACTATGCAAAGGTGAACTGACATGGAAGGTGTGACAAAGACAGGATTGTCTTCCAAGGTGTCATCACGGCCACCATTGCCCTGTAACAGTGGTCTGTTGAGTAGCAGGAGCCCAAATACCACAGCCTGAGCAGAAAGTGCTGACAGTCTTCTGCTGTTTGGGAGAAAAGGCCAGCATGTTAAGGCCAGAAGCTGATATATATATTTTTAAATATGTAAATAATATTTTATTTTATTTTATTTTATTTTGTTTTATTTTATTTTATTTATTTTATTTTTTTATTTATTTTGTTTTGTTTTATTTTGTTTTGTTTTATTTTGTTTTGTTTTATTTTGTTTTGTTTTATTTTGTTTTGTTTTATTTTGTTTTATTTTATTTATTTTATTTTATTTTATTTTATTTATTTTATTTTTTAATTTATTCTCAAGTTAGTTAACATACAGTGTAGTCTTGGCTTTGGGGGTAGAATCCAGTGATTCATCTCTTACATAAGACACCCAGTGCTCATCCCAACAAGTGCCCTCCTCAATGCCCGTCACCCATTTTCCCCACCCCATCAACCCTCAGTTTGTTCTCTGTATGTAAGAGTCACTTAGGGTTTGCCTCCCTCTGTGTTTTTCTTATTTTTCATTCCCTTCCTTTAGGATCATCTGGTAAGTTTCTCAAATTCTACATATAAGTGAAATCATGTGATCTCTGTCTTTCTCTGAGTGACTTATTTTGCTTAGCATAATACCTTCCAGTTTTATCCTTGTTGTTGCAAATGGCAAGATTTCTTTCTTTTTCATTGCCAAGTATATTCCATTATATCTGTATCTGTACCTATACCTATACCTATATCTATATATTATCCATTCATCAGTTGATGGCCATTTAGACTCTCCATAATTTGGCTATTGTTGATAGGGCTGCATTAAACATTGGGGTGCATGTGCCCCTTCTAATCAGCACTCCTGTATCCTTTGGGGTAAATTCCTAGTAGTGCAATTGCTGGGTCAGAGGGTAATTCTATATTTAATTTTTTGAGGAACCTCCACACCATTTTCCAGAGTGGCTGCGCCAGTTTGCGTTCCCATCCATAGTGCAAGAGGGTTCGTTCCCCTTTCTCCACATCCTTGTCAGCAACTGTTGTTTCTTGAGTTGTTCATTTTAGCCACTCTGACCAGTGTGAGGTAGTATCTCACTGTGGTTTTGATTTGTATTTCCCTGATGATGAGTGACGTTGAGCATCTTTTCATGTGTCTATTTGCCTTCTGGATGTCTTCTTTGGAAAGGTGTCTATTCATGTCTTCTGCCCATTTCTTCACTGGATTGTTTGTTTTTTGGGTGTTGCGTTTGCTAAGTTCTTTATAGATTTTGGATATGAACCCTTTATCTGATATGTCATTTGCAAATATCTTCTCCCATTCTGTCGGTTGCCTTTTAGTTTTGTTGATTGTTTCCTTTGCGGTGCAGAAGTTTTTATCTTGATGAGGTCCCAACAGTTCATTTTTGAGAAGCTGATCATGACGAGGAGAGGAGACAGAATGGGGACAAGGGGAGGGAGAAAGCAGTAGGGCCACTACCTTGGAAGAGAGACGTGAAAGTCCAGGAAAGGCAAATGGGAAAAATGGTTATTTTTCTCCTATGAAAGACTTTCCCCCTCTCTGCCTCTCCCAGTGAACATTACAAAAATGTAGAATTATGAAATAGTTTTGAAGGATGAAAAACATGTTTGAGACAAGTTGTTTACCTGGCACAGAAGCCTTAAAATTAATTTTTAAAAATTGTGCAAGAGGAAGACTTACTTAGAAACATGTTTCCATTCATTATAAGCCACCACAATGACAAACAGCACTGGTACAAAATTCCAGTTGGAGTATGAGAGACACTTCTCACGGAAGGGAGTACTTTTTAATGTTGACAGTGGCTGCTACGGACCAAGGGCATTAAGGCACTTTATGGCCTATTAATGGCTATCAATCAATCAATCACTTTTCTAGATTAAAGGCATCCTCAATCTAATGTCCTTTCTATTTAAGTCTCTACAGACATGAAGTTATATGGAGAAGATTAAGATTAAAAACCATTCACTGATGAATTGGCCACTTATAGCATTAGTCATCCCTCAAACACCCTTCTGTCTTGACAGTAAAGTCAATTCCGTTGATTGTCAGATGTTGCAAACAGCCAATAAAACAACGTAAATACAGTATCAGCCAGGAGAATATAATCCTTCCCTTGGGAATGACAAAGGCAAGACTCTTCAGTGATCCTGTGGCATCTGTACCCCTATCCAATGATGTTTTTGGCAACAGCACAGTGTCTTAGGGTGAAATTTGGGAGCTTTTCCTACTGATGGGGAAGCTGCTGCTCTGCCCCTGCTCCATAGTCCTGGGCTGTCCCATGCTGTGTAAGTTTTCTGAGTCACATCGGCGTCACCCATGTGATAATAATGCATGTGTATATCTTAGTCCATTTGGGCTGTTTTAACAGAATGCCACAGGCTGGGTGATTTATAAAAATGACAGAAATTTATTTCTCATGGCTCCCGACGCTGGAAGTACACAATCAAGCCACCAGCAGATTCCATGTCTGGTGAGGACCACTTTGTGGTTCATAGATGGTGTCTTCTTACTGTGTCCTCATGTAGTGGAAAAGACTAGGAAGCTCTCTGGGGCCTCTTTTATTTTTGAGGGCTCTACCCTCATGACTTAATCACCTCCCAAAGGCCACACCTCCTAAGATCATCACATTGGGGTTAGATTTCAGCATATGAATTTTGCAGGGACACAAACATTCAGTCCATAGCAGTGTGAATAGATGACCAGGTCCGTGTATGGGAGAATAAGGCACCTAAAAGGCAGGAATAGTTGAAGTAATACCAGACCTACAGACTGTATCAATTGCAAAATATATCAAAAACAGGGAGAAGAAAAGTGTGTTGGGCTGACCATCGGTATAAGTGCAGAACCATGAACCTCCCATAGCCCAGCTTACCTCATGGTGACAACACATGACTGTCTGCCCCATCTACAGAGGCCAAAAAACCAAGCCCTTTTGTTTGGGGTTACAGCCTATGGTCTTGTTATAGTCTATCGTCTTCAGTCTTTTTTTTTTTTTTTCCAAAAAGAAGCAGGGAAAGACAAAGCTTGATGTAGTCAAGACACTGCAAGAAAGAGTTAACAGTTAAAAAGTTTGAAAATAGCCAAGTTGTGCAATGAAATGCCTTGGTGGTTAGGAAGGGCCCGGCATCCAACTGTAGCACTTCCATAGGATGCCAGCCTCTTGGTCATCGTGTGTCCGAAGCAGCCAGTTCATTTTGGTCAAAATCCCTTTTGGAGAGCTCCAGCTTCAGTAATAATCTCAGAAGACTTCTGCCGAAGGGCAGGAGAAAGAAAAGGGCCTGTTGAGGCCCTGGAAGAATATCAGAAAATTGTTTGTGCTCCCCAGAATCTTCTCGAATCTAAATCTAAGGCAGAAGTGCAAGACAGAGAAGGCCTTTGATCAAGACAAGACACTGTTCCACCATAATACAAAGCAAGCAGGACCTCCGGGCCTTGGTATCGAAAAGTCACATTCAAGGGCAGGGTCTGATGTGGGCCGACACCATCTGGGGTCCAGCCATCATATGATGGAAAGCATCTACTATCTCATTTTTCTTCCTTCTTGCTTGCTCCAAAGACTGGTTTGTAGCAGCTCCACCTCAAACAAATACAAATAACGTGTTTCCTCCTTGCTCCATACCATGGATGATATCACCACAGAAAGTACGATGCTCCTTTTTAACCTTAATATTGGTGTTTGCCTGAGTTCTCCATACTTTTGCCAACTTATCATAAACTGGCAAACCTCACTGTTAGGTTAGATTTCTTAAAGCCCCTCGATATAGAATTCTTTGGAAAGATATTAAATTTGGACATATTCTCCTTAGAGATTAACACACAGAATGGGACCCTTTACAAACAATCCACGTAATGCCTCTCCCTTCTTTCTCTTCTGTCATTGGGTTTTTCTCCCTTAAATATGATGCCATGTTATAGGCTCCACTTCTCTCTCTTCTTTGGTTCTGCAAGGGGAAGGGAGGAAAGAGGGTGGAAACTTCTATGCTCATACATTTTTTTGGCTGCACGTGATATATTTTACCTTCCTAAACACGTCAAGATGCTCACTGCATCAATGGGAATAAAAGGCGAGTTGGATCCATTGTAGCATCTCCCCACCTGCTCCCATCACTTGCCAACCAACAGCCCCATACAAGATTATCTTTTCATTTCTTTTCATATCTTACGTTTCTCCAAAGGCTCTAACTGAGGATACTGGATGTGATTCATTCAGTGAGGAAAGGAATGGGGATGCTTGATGTTATTTTGGAATATGAGTTTCTCTCATTATAACGTCTTCAAGACATTTCTGCTTCCCAAGTACTTAGCCCAATGCCCGGCACGATTACAGGCTCCCTAAATGACCAATGGATTGAACTGACATCCAAGAAGGTTTTTTTCTTTATTTGGCTAGAAAAACGATGCTGGCTTTTGTTGTAACCAACACCTGGGAAGGGGCATTGGGTTAGTGAGGCCAATCCTTAAACACATTCTAAAAGTAGGTTAGAAATATGTTTTGTTCAGAGATGATAATGTGATAGAAAGTGCAGTGTCCATGTTAGAAGTTAGCTCACCAAGGGGCACCTGGGTGGCTCAGTCGGTTGAGCGTCCGACCCGACTTCAACTCAGGTCATGACTCACGGTTCATGAGTTCAAGCCCTGCTTTGGGGCTCTGTGCTGACAGCTGGGAGCCAGGAGCCTGCTTCAGTTTCTGCGTCTCCCTCTCTCTCTGCCCCTCCCCCCACTCACAGTCTGTCTGTCTGTCTGTCTCTCAAAAATAAATGAACATAAAAAAAAAAAAAAGAAGTTAGCTCATCAAGGGGCACGTGGGTGGCTCAGTCGGTTGAGCATCCGACTCTTGATTTCGCTTCAGGTCATGATCTCGTGGTTTTGTGGGTTCCCACCCCATGTTGGGCTGTGTGCTGACTTTGCAGAGCCCGCTTGGGATTCTCTCTCTCTCTCTCTCTCTCTGTCCCTCCCTGGCTCCTGCTCTCTCTGTCTCAAAATAAACAAACTTAAAAAAATTGTACAATAAAAAAAAGTTGGCTCATCAAGTAGCCAATGGAAAAGGGGTGCAAGTTCCAGAAAAGAGGAAGGAAATTAATATTTGTTATTGAACACCTGATATGTATTAGAGAGTATGACCTGCAGAAGTAAAGGTGAGACATGAATTGTTTCATACAATCCCCTATGGGGATTAATTTTATTTCCATTTCACAGAGGAGGAAACTGATGTTCAGAGAAGCTTGTAACTTGCATAGGATTATAGCTAATAAGTGTCAGAACCAGGATTCTTATCCAGGTCTGGCTAACTCGAAGGCCTATGCCTTTCCCCACTGGGGAAATTCTCCTCACTTAAGTTTAAGAGGAAAAATAAATAAATAAATTTAGGAGGATATTAATCCCGCTGGGGACACCTCTCTGATTTTTCCTCCTGCACTCAGCACTCCTGGTCACAGCTCCCACATAGAAACCTACCCTTCAGAACCTTCCACCCTGCAGAAGATTCCACAGTGCCAATGTGATTAATGTTAATACTAATAATGGGGTTAGTGGGAGTCTTTTTTTTTTTTTAAAGCTCTTGGGAGCTACAGAGCTGGGCGGTTGAAGGGGGGACTGGCCCAAAGCAATGTACGGAGGGAAGAAAAGATCACTGCATGAGTGGTAGGAAGGTGTGTGACACAGAATTCAGGCTCCAGAATTGGGCAAGTCTTCCTTTTGGGAGCTTACGGTTCATAAAGCCAACACAGACTCAAATAGCTCTTGCTGACCACAAAGGGAGGCTAGATTGGAGAAGGATGGACCCAGTCATGACAGGTCTTGCTTCTTCTGGATTGTATACGTTGCATTACCCTGTGGTTTAAATTTCATTGTTAAAAAAGCACCGAGCTCAAGATGCGTAAGTTCTTTTAGCTCACTTTTTGCAAAATTCATCTTTTAAAATGCAATATGTATATATATTGGACTATAGTAAAATAGGAAAGAATTTTGCTTAGTGAGATACAAAGCTCTTCCTGGGCAGATCCAAATGTTGGGGGAAAACATGGGAGAGAAGAAAAATAAGTGGAAATAAACAAAAAAGCAAAACTCTTTTGTGTTGTACCTAAAAGATGACAGGATCCCTGGCATCATTTCTCTCTCTAACCTGTAGACTGGCATAATTAAAAGAAAAAGGATCAAAACTAGGGTCTGGCAAACAGGAAAACATTTCAAATATAGTTTAAACTGTTAAATGCCCTCTGAGTCAAGACTCTGTGTCCCCATCAGACTCAAACGTGGTACACAGGAACGTGGAAGGGCAGCCTTCTAGACACTGATAGAAACAAGTTTTTCAGAGGGAAACCCCCAGGAGATGGGAGGAGACTTCTATTTTTTCTTCTCAAATATTTTATTACTGCAAATACCCCTGGATGAAGTGACTCACACTGTAAATACATTGGGGAGACATGAGGTGGTTTAAAGAAATAATTCCCTTTTATATCATGAGACGTGATTAAAAAGGGGAGCTTGCCAGATTTCTGTGTGTGTTATGGCGATGATACTTTTGAGTCATGGAAGGAAATTATTTTATGAGGCTTCATTTAGTTTTACGAGGAAAGTTCACCTCGGAGGAGAAAGTGGGTTTTGAGCTTCATCCTTGGAGCTGGATGGTCCTGGGGTTCTGAGATCTTTAAGGTCTGTGATCTGGACAAGAAAAAGAGTCCACAGCGCTCCACGGTGGTGCGAGGCAGGAGCAGACGTGCGGGGTGCAGCCTGCAGTGTTGGGTGATGTGAATGAGGCCACCTCCTGATGTGGTGCCCGGAGAGATGAACAGGGTCACTCCAGTTCCTTCCCCAGAGCTGCTGCTCTGTGCTTCGCCTCCTCTTGGTGAAGGCCTAAAATCACCTAAAAGCCTAAACAGAAAAAATAAAACGGAGAATCAAACTCTCACTCTACAGAGAGGTGCCTCTGTACCTTCTGTTTGTGAGTAATTCACCAATCAGAGCTGGGCACGCTGGAAATATTGGACATTGCCAGAAATGACGAAAACGGTGGGGAAAAAGTAAAAAATAATGAGGATGAAGAGGAATGATTATCAGAACTCCTTCATTCCTGTCCTGTGCCAAAAGCACAGTGAAATAATCAGTTGCGTGCAGATGGCTGTCTTTCCTAGTTTAGAAAGAACTGTCAGAGCACGTGGGGTGTTTGTTCTCTGCCGGCCTTTTATCAATGTCCTGTATCAACTGTTTACTGGCTCATTCATTCATTCATTCATTCCCCCGTGTGTTCATTCATTCACCTGTTCGTTCATTCGCACATTCATTCTCTGTGTCAGAATGACAAAAAGATCAATTTGCAACAAACCTGATCCCCCAAATGTTCACATGTTTTCGTTTAGCTTTTGAGTGTAACCATGCATACACTGAGGACCAAGACCTTAGGTAGGCTCTCCTTGCTGGATTCTAATGAATCAATGGCTCGTAGCCTTTCTATACGCACATGATGATCATGGGAACAATGACATTTCCAGAGAATCTGGCTCCTGTTTTTTTCTTCTTTATGGTCTTGTCAATTTTCTATGCCTTCATCATTATCCATAGTTTAATCCCTTAGGAAAGGGAATGGATAGGGAATAAGAACAAAATGACTGAGGTGGTAAAAAAGAATTACTATGAAAGCACCATATTATCATATGTACTGACTACTTATGTTATCTCCTGAGCCTTTTTGTAAAACTTAATTTAATTTAAAATTTTTTTCATAATTTATTGTCAAGTTAGCTAACATACAGTGTATATAGTGTGGTCTTGGCTTCAGGAGAAGATTCCTGTGATTCATCACTTACATACAACACCCAGGGCTCAACCCAGCATGTGCCCTCCTCAATGCCCATCACCCATTTTCCCCGCCCCCTACCCAACCCCCCACACTCATCAACCCTTGGTTTGTTCTCTTTATTTAAGAGTCTCTTATGGTTTGGGGCGCCTGGGTGGCTCAGTCCATTAAGTGTCCAGCTTTGGCTCAGGTCATGATCTCACAGTTCATGGGTTCAAGCCCTGCGTGGGGCTCTGTGCTGACAGCTGGGAGCCTGGAACCTGCTTCGGATTCTGTATCTCTCTCTGTCTCTGTTCTCCCCTGCTTGTGCTCTCTCAAAAAATAAATAAACATTAGGAAAAAAAAATACACACAAAAAAAGAGTCTCTTATGGTTTGCCTCCCTCTCTGTAACTTATTTTTCCTTCCCTTCCCCTATGGTCTTCCTTTAAGTTTCTCAAATTCCACATATGAACAAAAACATATGATATCTGTTTTTCTCTGACTGACTACCATCCAATTCCATCCACGTTGTTGTAAATGGCAAGATTTCATTCGTTTTCATTGCCAAGTTGTATTCCATTGTATGTATATGCAACATCTTCTTTATCCGTTCATCAATTGATGGACATTTGGGTTCTCTCCATAATTCGGCTATTGTCAATAACGCTGCTTTAAACCTTGGGGTACATGTGCCCCTATGAATGAGCACTCCTGTATCCTTTGGATAAACTCTTAGTGGTGCAATTGCTGGGTCATAGGGTAATTCTAGTTCTAATTTTTTGAGGAAGCTCCACACTGTTTTCCAGAGTGGCTGCACCAGTTTGCATTCCCACCCACAGTGCAAGAGGGTTCCTCTTTCTCCACATCCTCACCAACATCTGTTGTTTGTTTCCTGAGTTGTTTATTTAAGCCACTCTGGTGTGAAGTGGTATCTCAATGTTGTTTTGATTTGTATTTCCCTGATGATGAGCGATGTTGAGCATCTTTCCATATATCTGTTAGCCATCTGGATGTCTTCTTTGGAAAAGTATTTATTCATGTATTCTGTCCGTTTCTTCACTGGATTATTTGTTTTTTGGTGTTCAGTTTATGAAGTTCTTTATAGAGTTTTTGATACTCACCCTTTATCTGATATGCCATTTGCAAATATCTTCTCCCATTCCATCGGTTGTCTTTTAGTTTTATTGATTGCTTCCTTTGTGGTGTAGAAGCTTTTTATCTTGATGAGGTCCCAATAGTTCATTTTTGCTTTTATTTCCCTTGCCTTTAGATACATATCAAGTAAGAAGTTGCTGTGGTCAAAGTCAAAGAGGTTGCTGCCTGTTTTCTCCTCTAGGATTTTGATGGTTTCCTGTCTCACACTTAGGTCTTTCATCCATTTTGAACTTACTTTTGGGTAGGGTGTAAGAAAGGGGTCCAGTTTCATTCTTCTGCATGTTGCTGTCCAGTTCTCCCAGCACCATTTGCTAGAGAGACTGTCTTTTTTTCCATTGGATATTCTTTTCTGCTTTGTCAAAGATAGTTAGTTGGCCATACATTTGTGGGTCCAGTTCTGGGTTCTCTATTCTATTCCATTGGTCTATGTGTCTGTTTTTGTGCCAATACCATACTATCTTGATGATTACAGCTTTGTAGTAGAAACTGAAGTCCGGGATTGTGATGCCTCCAGCTTTGGTTTTCTTTTTCAACATTACTTTGGCTATTTGGGGTCTTTTGTGGTTCCATACAAATTTTAGGATTATTTGTTCTAGCTTTGAGAAGAATGCTGGTGCACTTTTGATTGGGATTACACTGAATGTGTAGATTGTGTAGGTAATATTGACACTTTAACGATATTTGTTCTTCCAATCCATGAGCATGGAATGTTTTCCCATTTCTTTGTGTCTCCTTCAATTTCTTTCATAAGTTTTCTATAGTTTTCAGCATACAGATCTTTCACGTCTTTGGTTAGGCTTATTCCTAGCTATTTTATGGTTTTCAGTGCATTGTAAATGGGAAGAATTTCTTGATTTTTCTTTCTGTTGCTTCGTTATTGGGGTATAGAAATGCACCTGATTTCTGTGCGTTGATTTTATATCCTAGACTTCACTGAATTCATGTATCGGTTCTAGCAGTTTTTTGGTGTAGTCTTTTGAATTTCCCATGTAGAGTATCATGGCATCTGTGAAAAGTGAAAGGTTGACTTCTACTTTGCCAATTTGGATGCCTCTTATTTCATTTTGTTGTCTGACTGCTGATGCTAAGACTTGTAACACCATGTTAAACAACAGTGCTGAGAAAGGACATCCCAGCTGTGTTCTTGATCTCAGGGGGAAAGCTCTCAGCTTTTCCCCATTGAGGATGATATTAGCTCTGGATCTTTCATATATGGCTTTTATGATGTTAAGATATGTTCTTTCTATCCCTATCTTGATGTTTTTATCAAGAAAGGATGCTGCATTTTGTCAAATGCTTTTTCTGCATCTATTGACAGGATCATATGGTTCTTATCCTTTCTATTGTTAATGTGATGTATCAAATTGATTAACTTGCCAATATTGAATCAGCCTTGCAGCCAGGAATGAATCCCACTGGATCATGGATCATATACTGTTGAATTCTATTTGCTAGTATCTTGTTGAGAATTTTTGTATCCATGTTCATCAGGGATATTGACCTGTAATTCTCTTTTCTGATGGGGTCTTTGGTTTGGGAATCAAGGTAATGCTAGCTTCATAGAAAAAGTCTGGAAGCTTCCCTTCTGTTTCTACTTTTTGGAACAGCTTAAGAAGAATAGGTATTAACTCTGCTTTAAATGTCTGGTAGAATTCCCCTGGGAAGCCATCTGGCCCAGGGTTCTTATTTGTTGGGAGATTTTTGATAACCAATTCAATTTCTTTGCTGGTCATGTGTTTGTTCAAATTTTCTCTTTCTTCCCTTTTGAGTTTTGGTAATGTGTGGGTGTATAGGAATTTGTCCATTTCTTCCAGACTGCCCAGTTTGTTGGCATATAATTTTTCATAGTATTCTCTAATAATTGTTTGTATTTCTGTGGTGTTGGTTGTGATCTCTCCTCTTTCATTTGTGATTTTATCTATTTGGGTCCTCTCTCTTTTCTTTTTGAGAAGTCTGGCTAGGGTTTTCTCAATTTTGTTTATTCTTTCAAAAAGTCAGCTCTTAGATCATCGATCTGTTCTGCTGGGGTTTTTTGATTCTATATTGTTTATTTCTGCTCTAATCTTTATTATTTCTCTTCTTTGCTGGATTTGGGCTTTCGTTGCTGTTGTGTTTCTAGTCCCTTCAGTTGTGAGTTAGGTTCTATATTTGGGACCTTTTTTGCTTCTTGAGATAGGCCTGCATTGCAACGTATTTTCCTCTTAGGACTGCCTTTGCTGCATCCCAAAGGGTTTGGACTGTTGCGTTTTCATTTTCATTTGCTTCCATGTATTTTTTAATTTCTTCTTTAATCTGGTTGACTCATCGCTTCTTTAGGAGGATGTTTTTACCCTCCATGTATTTGGAGGCTTTCCAAATTTTTTCTTGTGGTTGATTTCAAGTTTCATAGCATTGTGATCTGAAAATATGCATGGCATGATCTCAATCTTTTTATATTTGTCAAGGGCTGTTTTATGACCCAGTATGTGATCTATTTTAGAGAATGTTCCATGCGCACTCGAGAAGAATGTGTATTCTGCTGCTTTTGGAGGAAAAGTTCTGAATATATCTGTTAAGTCCATCTATCCCAATGCCATTCAGAACTATTGTTTCCTTATTGATTTTCTGCCTAGATGATCTGTCCACTATTGTAAGTGGAGTATTAAAGTCCCCTACAATCACAGCGTTGTTATCTATACATTTATTTATGTTTGTGGTTAGTTGATTTATATATTTGGGTGTTCACATTGGGGGCATAAACATTTACAATTGTTAGCTCTTCTTGATGGACAGACCCCTTAATTATAATATAATGCCTTTCTTCATCGCTTGTTACAGTCTCTGTTTTAAAATCGAGTTTGTCTGGTAGAAGTGTGGCTATTCCAGCTTTCTTTTGACATCAGTAGCATGATAGATGATTTTCTATCCCCTCACTTTCAATCTGCAGGTGTCCTCAGATCTAAAATGAATCTCTTGTCGGCAGAATATACATGGATCTTGTTTTTTAATGCATTCTGATGCCCTATGTCTTTTGATTTGGGTATTTAGTCCATTTACATTCAGAGTGATTATTGAAAGATACGGGTTTAGCGTCATTGTGTTATCCGTAGGTTTCTGGATTTAGCGTTATTGTGTTATCTGTAGGTTTCATGCTTGTGGTGATGTCTCTGGTACTTTGCAGTCTTTGTTGCTTTCCACTCAGAGTCCCCCTTAGGATCTCCTGCAGGGCTCATTTAATAGTCATGAACTTCTTGAGTTTTTGTTTGTCTGGGAAAAACTTTATCTCTCCTTCTATTCTGAATGACAGCCTTGCTGAATAAAGGATTCTTGGTTGCATATTTTTCCTATTCAGCAGATTGAATATTTCCTGCCACTCCCTTCTGGCCTGCCAAGTTTCAGTGGACAGGTTGCTACTACCCTTATGTGTCCCTAGCTGCTTTCAGAATTCTCTCTTTATCTTTGTATTTTGCCAGTTTCACTATGATACTTTTGTGGTATTGACCTGTTTTTGTTGATTTTGAAGGGAGTTCTCTGTGCCTCCTGGACTTGGATGTCTGCTTCCTTCTCCAGATTAGGAAATTTCTCAGCTATAATTTGTTCAAATAAACGTTCCGCCCTTTTATCTCTCTCTTCTTCTTCTGTAACTCTTATCATATGGATATTATTTTGTTTCACTGAATCGCTTAGGTCTCTAATTCTCCCCTCATGTTCTATTAATTTCCTTTCCCTCTTTTTCTCAACTTCATCATCTTCCATAATTTTATCTTCCATTTTACCTATTCTCTCCACTGCTTCTCCTATCCTTGCTGTTTATTTTGCATCTAGTTTATTTTGCATTTCGCTTACAGCATTTCTTAATTCACTGTGACTATTTCTTAGGCCCTTCATCTGCAAGAATAGATTCTCTGCTGTCTTCTATGCCTTTTTCAAGCCCAGCTATGAGTCTTTGACTATTATTCTAAATTCTTGTTCAGATCCATTGTTTATACCTGTTTTGAGCAATTTTCTGACTGTCATCTCTTCCTGGAATTTCTTTTGGGAGAATTCTTCTGTTTCATCACGTCGGCTAGTTTTCTGCCTTTTTCTGTGTTTTAGTAGCTTGTTATGTGTCCTGGACCTGCGAGTACTACTATATTAAAAAGGTGTCATGCACTTTCCAGGGCCTGACACTTCAGGAAGCGTCTTTGGAGTATGTTGTGTGCACTCTCTTGTTGCATCTTTGGCCGCTTTATCTCACTGCTTGTAGTGGTGGATTGGACCTTCCACCAAGTGTGCTTCGATTTGTTTGTTGGAGTAACCCTGGAAAAAAGGAAAAAGGAATGAGGAAGACACTTTATCCCATAGAAAGAGAGAAATGACAAGGGCAGAAAAAAAAAAAAGGCCAGGCAGAGAATCAAAGAATCTATAAGGCTTAATCCAGAGAGAGAGAGAGAGAGAGAGAGAGAGAGATGGGAAAATAAAGAGGATACAGAAAATGTATAAAAAGAAGAGAGTAAAAATGTTTGATTAAACAAACAACCAGAACAGAGAAAGAAAGAAATAAAGAGAAAAGAAAAGAAAGAAGGAAAGAAAGAAAGAAGAAGAAAGAAAGAAAGAAAGAAAGAAAGAAAGAAAGAAAGAAAGAAAATATATAAGGATTGACCAAAACTTGAATCAGACACTAGGATGCTGATTTCAAAGGAGGAAGAAAAAAAAAGAAGATAATAGAAAGAAAAAGAAGGGAAAAGACGAGGAAAGAGAAGAAAAATAGATTAATGTACAAAACCACGGGGCAGTTGTCTGTTGGTGTCTGGGATCCATGGTTATGCTGGTCTGGAGGGGGGGCCATCTGGTTTGGTTAGTGTCAGTTTGGCTCCAGGAGATAAGCCGTTACCAGGCACCCAGGGGCGGGGATGGTGTAAGTGGGTCCTGCCTCCACTGGGGGCCAGTGTGCTGCTCCCTGAAGCCCCACTGTGTTGGTGATGGGGCGAAAAATGGCCACACCCCAATCTCTCCTCCCCGGACAGGGCGTCTCAAACCAGGCTGTTCAGGCTGCCCTCACAGAGTAGAATGGGCTTGTCCTGCTCCACAGTCTCCCATGTCTCCCAGGCACTGGACTGGGATTCAAAACCTGATTTCTTGAAGGATCCCGCACCCCATGGACCTGGTTCTTGGCTAGCCCCGCTGACAAAAGGTCTCTGGCTGGCACCTGCAGGGTCTTTTTTCCTTGGTTGGGGGGCAATATACCTTCTTTCCATAGTACTCAAGGGAGGTGACTGTTCTATCCCAGTGCACCCCGAGATCGCTACCGCGCCCTGGGGTGGCTGCCTTCCAGGCGTGAGCACACGGCCAGCTTCAGTCCAGAGAATGTCTTGCACCCCAGATAACTCCAGTCTTTAGTTCCTAAGGCTGTTTGCAAAGTTGAAACTGGCTCTTTCCATATTTCTCGTTCCCCAGTCCATGGTCTGGAGAGGTCTTTCTCTTGTCCAAATACAATCCCACACTTTCACAGCTTCTCTTTCTCTTCCTTTTGTTTTTCCACTGAAGAGGTTCCCTACTCCATGCTTACACCACCCCTTTTATCCCTCCCAATTCGCATACATGCACCTCTGTCCTGCCAAGCTGTCTCTTTCCATCTCTGGAGATTTTTTTTGTCACTCTGCAGCCTGTATTCCTGGTATTCCAAGTGTTCTGACCTCAATACTGCTGTGTTTGAGGGAGGAGGGAAATTCCAGTCCCCCTACTTCTCCACCATCTTGACTTCTCTTCTGAGCCTTTATAAATATCTCTATGGGTTACATACATTACCACTATTCTTTTGTGTGTTTCTTCCTCTTATAGCCACCTGATTCGGTAGATATAAGGGACTCACTCGACCAAGGTCACACAACCAGGACATACAGAAGTGGATTTAACTGGTCCCCAAGTCTGTCCAATACCTGAGGATGTCCTGTTATCCTATAGGGACTCTTGGTGATCCCATATAGGGATCAGCCTCTTGGCTTTTCAATTTGCCTTTGCTAAATCCAAAAGTAAAACCAATGTGCTGTGTCCTTTGGTGGAGGAAGGGAACTGGGGGAAGAATCTGTTCTCATGTCTTTCCTTGGCTGGACCTAAAACTGACGGGAGGCCAGAGGGCTTGATGTGGTCCATTAAAGTCAGGGAGGAGGGGGCAGAGAGAGGATGTGGAAGACAAAGGAAGAATTCTATCACCTGGGTGCTTAAAGAAAGTTGATTATATAGAGCTGAGTAGATGCCTTCATAGCTTTCCAAGTTTCTTCTATATTTGTGGTGATTTTCTAATTTTGTGTATTTGTTTTCTCCTCTTTAAAAAAATACTTGTTTACCTAATGATTTCCTTCCTCCCTTCCTTCCTCCCTCCCTTTCTTCCTTTTCATTTTTTCTTGATTAAAGAACTAGATCTTCATGTTATTAATTAGCTCATCTTTTCTGTTTGGTAATTTACTGATGTTTGCTTTTACCTTATTTAGTCCCCAGTCTGATATGTATATATGTATGTATGTATTTTATTATTATTTTTTTAAGTTTTAAAATGTCATTTAAATCCAAGTTAGTTAACATATAGTGTAATAATGATTTCAGAAGTAGGATTCAGTGATCCATCACTTACATATAACACCCAGTGCTCATCCCAACAAATGCTCTCCTACTTGGGAAAACCCATCCCCCATTTAGCCCATCACCCCACCCACCTCCCCTCCAGCAACCTTCAGTTCGTTTTCTGTATTTAAGAGTCTCTTATGGTTTGCCTCCCTCTCTGTTCTTATCTGACTTTTCCTTCCCTTCCCTTTTGTTCATCTGTTTCCCGATCCGATATTTGAATTTATTTCTACCAATTCATTTTTTTTGTTATCCATAATGCTTTTTAAATACTTATTTATGTTTCTTCTTCCCTGCCTCCTATTTTGATTTACCAAGTTTTCTTTATATTTCCGCCTTCTAATTGGAGGTTATTCTTTCTTGCTCCAGTCTTTAGTGGTTACCTTTGCATTTAAAATTTTTTCTCTATTTTTTAATAAAATTTTTTTTCTGGAATAATTTTAGATTGACATAAAAGTTACAAGTATAAAATAGAGAATTTTTTTATACCCCTCACTCAGTTTTCCCTGTTAACATCTTATAAGCCATGGCACATTAGTTAAAATTAAAAAAAACCCCAAAGCAACAGGGATGCATTACTATTAACTAAACTCTAGATTTTAATTGGATTTTACCAGTTTTTCCACTTACGTACTTTTTGTTTGTTTGTTTCGAGATCCAATCCAGAGTAACACATTGCATTAAGCACCCTTAGATTTTTAATATGCATCTTTGACCTAACAAGATTTAACAAGATCTTGACAAGATCTATTGTGCTCATCATCTTTTTGAACAAATCTATGAACACATTTTCCCTGGTTCACGTGTGATTTTTGTCAAGCATTTTCAATCCATTTGGGTTTAAACTATCCTAAATTAGTCATTATTATTATTACTATTAATTTCACAGCCAACATTTGTTTATACTTACCTACATTTTAAACAACTGTTTAGCTGATCTTCACCCCTTGTATTTGCACTCTTCCTTTGGTTTAACTTTCTTTCTTTTTAAAAAAAAAATTAGATATTTGTTTATTTTTGAGAGAGAGAGAGAGAGAGAGAGAGAGCAGGGGAAGGGCAGAGACAGAGGGAGACACAGAATCCAAAGCAGGCTCCAGGCTCTGGGCTGTCAACACAGAGCCTAATGGGGAGCTTGAACTCAAGAATCAAGACCATGACCTGAGGTGATGTTGGTCACGTATCCAACTGAGCCACCCAGGTGCCCCTCAACTTTCCTTCTCACTGAAGTACATCCTTTTGAATCTTGTCGAGTGGGAATCTGTGAATTATACATCATGTTGGCATTTATTTGCCTAAAATATCTTTAATTTGTGTACTGTTGATTACAGAATAAAGTATAGAAGTTTATGTGAGTATAGAATTTTAGGTTGAACATTTTCATCCCTTGGGATTTTCACAACATTCCACTGTCTTCTGGTCTCCACTATAGCTACTGAGTTATGTTAAATTTTGTTTCTCTCTCTTTTTTAAAAGGAATTTCTCTTTAGCATTCATGTTTTGCAGTTTCAATATGCTATTCTTGTTGTGGGTTTATTTTTATTCATTCTGCACGGGATTCATACTCATTAAATCTGAACATTCATGTCTTTCATCTATTTGAGCAAATTCTGAGACATTTCTTCTTGGAATATTGCTTCTACTCCAACTAGACATATGTTTGACCCTCTCATTATATCATCCATGGTTTCTTAATGTTTCATATTTTCTACCTTATTACTTTCCTGTGCTATATTTAATCACTTTTTTCAAATCTAACTTGGGTGATTTGCTGTTTCATTGCCCATTCACTTTTTAATTTTAATGAAAACATTTTCCATTTGTAGAAGTTTTGATTCATTCTTTTTCAAATCTGCTGGTTCATTTTTTCATAGAGTCCAATTTTTTCCCTTATATTTCTAATACTTAAAGAAATGCTTTTATACTTTAAGCATACTTGCTTTATAGTTTCTCTTACATTGTTTTTCTAGTATCTCAAGTTCTTGATGAATTAATCATCTGTTGTACTCGCTGACTTTTACTCACAGTGGATTGTTTTCTTAAGCATTTTATAATTATTAATGGGGAATTACTTTAAGAAGAGCTTTTGCTTTGCTTTGTATTTACTTGTTAATTTCTTGACTTTGGCCTGGGGTTTCTGAAAGCCTGTGCATAGCTCCAATAAAAATTTATGGCAGTGTAAGACACAGGCACAGAGATTTTTTTTTTTTTTGCCCATCCAGAGCCATTGTAGACGGAGGCTTTCTGGTAATTTTGCTGAACCAATGGGGTCATTGAAATTCATTAATCTGACTTCTGGATGGTTTTTAACGTCAACTCCCCAAATTTAGCATCCCAAGACCTCATATGCTATTGCTGTACATTTTTTAAAAACATAGTACCAGTCCAGGATACCTTGGCTCAGGACTCTGCCTTCTTGTCCCCTTTCTCCTGTGGGACATTGCTTGACTCTTAATATTTTCATTCTCCTAGTTCCCTCACCCAGGCTGGAAAGTAAGCTCCTTCACCATCTTGCACAATTCTAGACCAGTGGGGCCCAGTGTAGTGCCTGGTACATAAAAATAAACAAGCAATCCTGTTGAATAAGTACGTGAGTGAATCTATGTGAGCTGCCGTAACAAACTACTTGTATAAAGAGGAATGAAACAGTTCTCATCCTCAAGGCCAGGGATGAGACTTGGACAACTAGTGTAAATCCAAAAGGATGCTATCATGCAGGGGCAGGCAAAGTATCATCAGTGTAGATAAAAGGCTTCTTGGAGAAGGTGGCACTTGTGTGGACCCTTGAAGGATGAGTAGAATTTCATTTGGTGGTAGAATGGAAGAAAGGGCATGGCAGGCAAGGAAGAAGGCAGGAGAAAATGCATGGGTGAATGGCTTGCTCTGAAGACTATAGGTTACTTTCTTTGGCTGACCTGCACCTTGTGGCAGCTATGGGAATGCCCATGGAAATGCCCCTTGAAGACCTCCAAATCCAGGGGTTGACCAAGGATCCCAGCTGCTGCCCTCTGAGAAGTCCATAAACCAATCCACACTGGGTTTCATCAAGGCCAAATGCATTTCCCATCGGCTGTTCTCAGCCAGTGGCTGAGTGAGGCAGGGATACAAAGATGGGTCCATTCCTGGAAGCCATGGAAGTGCTTTGTTAGCTAAATTTCCCTTGATGTGGGCTGACATCGCTCCCTGATGGTCTTGATGCAACTTTCTTAATTCTATATCAGTCTTGGATGCTTCTACTTGACATTTCCTTCCTCTCCCCTTCACTGTGTGTGTGTGTATGTGTGTGTATGTCAAACCTTCATTAAACTCTGACAGTTCTTCCTGCTTTCTCCAGCTACTGCCCCATTTTTCTCTTCCACAGGTATTAGCCCTAGTTGAATCTACGCATTTTTTTAAAAAAAATTTAAATTTATTTTTTAAATTTACATCCAAGTTAGTTAGCATATAGTGCAACAATGATTTCAGGAGTAGATTCCTTAATTCCCCTTACCCATTTAGCCCATCCCCCCTCCCACGACCCCCCTCCAGTAACCCTCTGTTTGTTCTCTGTATTTAAGAGTCTCTTATGTTTTGTCCCCCTCCCTTTTTTTATATTATTTTTGCTTCCCTTCCCTTGTGTTCATCTGTTCTGTGTCTTAAAGTCCTCATATGAGTGAAGTCATATGATATTTGTCTTTCTCTGACTAATTTCGCTTAGCATAATACCCTCCAGTTCCATCCACGTAGTTGCAAATGGCAAGTGAATCTATGCATTTTGAATCTCATCATGATGTCTACTTCTTGGCCAACCCAGATTAACACGTGTATCTTCCTTTTCTTTCTTTAATTTTTTTAAATGTTTATTTATTTTTGAGATAGAGACAGAGCATGAGTGGGGGAGGAGCAGAGAGAGAGGGAGACACAGAATCCAAAGCAGGTTCCAGGCTCTGAGCTGTTAGCACAGAGCCCCACGCGGGGCTCGAACCCACAAACCACGAGATCCTGACCTGAGCCGAAGTTGGACGCTTAACCGACTGAGCCACCCAGGCGCCCCTACCACGTGTATCTTCTGAAGGGAGGGTACATAAAAAGAGATTGGATGGATCCATCTTGTCAAGGGCTTTTGATGACACTCTCAGGTTTGGGACTTTGGCAGACGGTTTGCCAGTGAAGATTTTAGAGGAGGGAAAAGTGAGATCTTGCTTGTATTTAAAGAAGGTGATTAGGGTGGAAGAAGAAAGATTGGAGTTCTGAGAAAGTCATTGCAAAGGCCTGGATGGGACAAGGCGGGGGTTGAAGCCACATGGGAACAGTGGAGTTGGTGAGCTGGCCTCATAGTTCCCACAGAAGAAAGCATGGGACTCTCCTGTGAAATTTTACCTTCTCCCAGCTTTTCAGAAAAGAAAAAAAAAAAAAAGTCTTGCACAAATGAGTTTGAAAAGACCCTATGTGGGAAACATTAGCAGAAAAAAAATCAATCTGGGCCCATCCATCGTCATTTCCAGGCATAGCTTCCCCACAGAATATGCCAGAAAAGCACCCAAGGAATTATAACGGTTTATTCTTCTGTCACCAGCCTCCTTCTTTCTCAAGGAGCGACCGGAAAGAAAATGGATGCCTTCCACCTCCTTGTGACTTTATCTGTCCAGGGTCTCTGGGGAGCCAATGAGAAAACAAATCCCAGAAAGGCCCCTCGTGCCGTGTGGCGTGGTGTGAGGCGTTGCTGTGAGGGATTTGAAAGTAGAAGCAGGGCCCGGGGGGCCGCCTGTACTAACCGGACGTGGGGGTGCAGGGGAGAGGGCCAAGACGGGAATTCGACAAGGAATGTGGGCCAAGCGGGCTCCAGTCCCGACTTCCAGTGCAGCTGTTCCCTTTTATACCCAGACCAGAGCAGAAGAATGGTGCCCTGGAAAACAGAAGGGCACAAAGGTCCTTGAGAAGCCCCTGGCAGTGGGAAATGCAAGAGCTGCCATGCCCTGAGCTAAACTGTCAACCTTTGAAACTTGTGGCTGAACAGGCAGAAGGGAGGCAGATCAGGTGCCCGGAGGGAGAGCTGGCACGGTCACCTCCAGACACCATTCTGGAGTGAGGCATTAGCAGCTTCCTCTCTGAACAAACAGGAAGCTTATTAAAAATGCCATTGTCCCTTCCCGCCTGTGTTGACAGGACTGTTAAATGACCAAGTCCAGGGAGCTCTGCCAAGTCCAGAGACCCAGGGAGCATGCAGCTGTCGGTGCCACCTGTGTCCTTCTGAGTCCAGCTAAGAGTTTCCTTTTCAGGGCACCCACGTTGTGGAGTGCCGGGTCCTGTGGCCTCAAGGCAAGGCCAAGGTATTGAAGGAGGAGAGAGGGAGGGAGGGGCCGTTCCGGGGCGGGGGGGGGGGGACCCCGGGGGCCAGCATGCACCTCCTTCCGCTTCTCCCAGTGTCAGCAGCAATCAGGAACTCGTCGCTGTGCGTCACCTCCAGCCTCTGAAACGTTCTGGCTGGGAATCAGATCCAGTGTGGAACACCTGCCCTCCACTGCGGTACCACAAACACAATGCACCGCACGCCACTTGGCAGCAGGGAGAAAAGAGGCCTATTAACGTCCCTGACGTTATTAACAAGGGCAGTCCCGTGGTTGTTGGCGCGCGCGCGCGCTCTCTCACGCACACGCGCACGCACACGCACGCGCAGACACACAGACGCACACTTCCCCAGGCCTCTAAAGCTTTGCACAGGCCCTTGGCTACTTCACTGTCAATCAAGTACTGAATAAAACAGATAGCCCTCTCCTGGGGGGCCGTGGCCCTCTTGGATAGCAGGTGTGTAGGGTACGGGTGTGTGTGGCAGGGGTGTGTGCACAGGTGTGGGTGTGGGCAAGTGGGGGGGGCGGGTAGGCGCTGTTGTCTGATGGCCATGGACGGACCCAGGGTTACCTGCGCAGGTGGAAGGTGTGGGGATTGCTGAGGCCGAGGGGATGCGTGTCCCCTGTGTAGCCCTCTCAGGCCAGCGTCGCCTGTGCTGGAGGGTAAAAGGAGGGGTGGCGGGGTGGAGCGGGTGCCAGACCTCGTGGGTGGCATGTTGGCTTGACCACGCTCCCCTGGCCGCAGGACGACGTCCACCCCTGGCACTGTCACCGTCGCCCCCTGGCCGTGTCCGCGCCATGCCTGGCGGACTGGCTTGCCCCCGCTCCGCTGGTGGCGGGTGGCTCCCTGCCAAGCCCGCCTGCGCCCCCCCCCCCCGGCCCCCTGCCGCCCTGGCGCCCCAGACAGTGGGGCTCTGTGAGTCGCTCTCCTGGGGGCAGCTGGATGTTTTTCTATAGAGGGGACTCGTCATTAGAGGACTCGGAGGCTGAGGGGTGGCACCTTGGGCTGTTTTCCTTTCTCTTTGGCCCCATTTACTGATGGTCTCGGAAGGAGCGCGGCGCGGGGCCGCAGTTCACTTGTCGCGGTGAAGGCAGCTTGACAGCTGCATAAATCACGGCGAGATACCACTAATAGGTTGCTGCCCGCGACTGTACCGGACCACCCAGGCGCAACGCGAGGCCCTCGGAGCCCAGCCGCACGCAGACAGTAATGCCGATCGCTTAACCCTTTGTCCCCCGCCCCCGCGCTGGGCACTGCACTCCCGACTCCCGTCCCCTCTCCCCCCCGCCCCCCATCCCCACCCCAGACCGCGCCGGCGGGGCGGGTCTCGCACCTCCTTCCCCACCCCAATTCTTCCGGTCTCTCCAGCTTTCCGCGGAGCTGGTGCTCCCAGCAGGCGATGAAAGGAAAAAGGCCTCGCCGCCGCCGGGGGCTTTGGCACAGGTGGGATGGCATTGACGGGGGCAGGGAGCGAAGGGCAGCGAGGTAGCCGCGGAGCAGATAGGCAGAGCGCAGAGGCAGAGCGCACAGGATTCTGGCCTTGCACCTGCAACTCCTACTTCTTGGCCACAGGCGTCGGGTCCGTGCCATCTAGTGACAGACATGCCAGGCCCCTGTCCTTCGTGCAGGAGGGAAGAAGCCTGCAGTGAAGTTGCAAGGAGAGAAGCATGCCCCGTGTCGCAAGCGTTAACTACGCATGCTCACACTGTGCGAGGTGCCAGGGACACCAAAGAGAATGAGACAGTATCCCTGCTCTCTGGAGCTCATGGTCCTGGACAATCCGATGTGACAAGGCCTTCCTCGGCTGGCCCTCCCATGAGCATCTGTTCTCAGCTCCTGCACCTGTCCCCTTGCTGATTCTCCTGCAGTCAGGCTAGTCCCCATCTGCTTCAGCCCCTCAAGCTGTTCCCCCTGCGGGGCTTTTGCCTTATTTGCGGTTTCTGTTCTTCGGGGATCTAAGAAAGGGTGTGGCTCCCTCCTTCACCCTTCAAGCAGATTGGGCAGATGCCCTATTCTCAGCGAAGCCTTTCCTAAACACTGAGTTAGCACCTAGCAGGTTAACTACCTGCACTCCCCACTCCTCTCCCCCCCCCCCCCCCCCCCCCCCCCTTTTTTTTTTTTTTTTGAGCGCCAGAGGGGTCACAAGTGATAGAGGGAGAGAGAGAGAGAGAAGTGGAGCTCACCCAAGAGGGGTTCCTGCTCACCTGATTTGAAACTGGAACAAACCATGAGATCATGACCTGAGCGGAAGTCAGGTGCTTAACATGTTTAACGGACTGAGCCACCCAGGCACTCTCCCCTGCCTCACTTTTTAAATAGCACTTAATCATTTTCAAATACACCGTATAATTTCCTTCCTTCTTTCTTTTTTATTTTTTTTAATTGTGTGTCTTCCCCTACTAGTGTGATCATTTTTTGAGGATAAGAACTTTCATTTGTTTTGCTCACTGGGTGATTAGATTTGCTATCCTGGATGATTAGAATATTGCTCCAACATAGTAGATGTTCAATAACTATTCGTTGAGTGATTGAATGCTCTAACAGAGGACAGCACAATGAACCACGGAGACTTGGGGGAAACTGGGTGTATTAGCTTATAGGGGTTGGGGAAGGGATCAGTCTTCTTGTCAGAGAAGTTGGAAGTCATGAAGGAATCAAGAAGGCTCACTTCCCCTTTGTCACTGCTGAGCATCACATCATTGCCTCCAAGAAATATTCATTTTCCTGTAGGACAGTCAAGTATATCTGTGCTAGGCTGAGTAACGGTCCCCAAAGACGTCCATGCACAAATCCTTGAAACCTTGATAAAGAGGACTTTGCAGATGTGATTAAATCAAGGATCCTGAGATGGGGAGATTATTTTGGCTTATCTGGGTGGGCCCAATGCCATCCATCACAAGTGTTCTTATAAGAGGGAGACAAGATGATCAGAAAGAGAGAAAGAGATACAACCATGCAAGCTGAAGGTGGAGCCATGTTGGGCCAGAATCCAAGGAATGCAGGATGCTTCTAGAAACCAGAAAAGACAAGAAAATGGAATATCCCCTAGAACCTCCAGAAGGAATTCAGGTCTGCCGACACCTTGCTTTTAGCCCAATCAGACTGGTTTTGGAGTTCTGACCCTCAGAACTTTCAGATAATAAATTTGTGCTATTTTAAGCCATGAGGTTTATGGCAATTGGTTATACTGTCAATAGGAAACTAACAAATACCCCTTTTAAAAATTGTGAGCACTTGTTTCCCTCAGTCCTAACCTTGTTTTGGGCTTCTGCTCCGCTGACCTCACTCCTGGAGGTGAGCTCTACTCATACATCTTCTTTTCTCTTGGCACGTGACCTTCTCAAAGCGGACCTCATCTGAGAGTTCTTCATCCAATTCTTAAGTGGTTTGCATGTTTTTTTCAAAAGGGAGTTTTCCTCATCTCTTTCTTGTTGAAGTGAGTGTGCACAATCCACTCTTTTTCCTATGTATTTATTTGTAAGTGCTTCCGAACCTTCTTGAGGGACTCTCTCAGCAAATCCCAAAGGGCTGTGCTGGGGTTTCTGGCGTGGGCTGGCCCTTCCATGTCTGAACTGTCTCTGCTGGGATCGATACTCGACTTTATTTCATCCCTCCTCCCCCCAAGACCTGAAGTCCGGTAATAGCACTTTGGTCTGTGTCCCTGCTGTACCAGTCTGTGCCACCATCAAAGAGGGGTGGGCCAGGGCAGGAGAATTCTGGTCATTCGTCTGAGCAGAGATATCTGATGACAGCTTCCTCTTGGCACTCCTCCTCCCTCTTTCTGTTGCTATCTTCAGGTATCACTGGATGAAAGGGTCTTGGTTAAAGACATTACCCAAAGAATAGGGCAGAGGATTCTTTTCTTAAATGATCTCCTTCGGTTTTTCCATGAACACAATTAACTGGAGCATGTCTCCCGAATGGTCACTTATTTGCGCATTCAGCATGCTTTTGTTGAATACTTACCATGCACAATGCTCTCTGCATACCAAGAAGGAATAGGCAGAAACCACTCCAAGTTCCGTGCTGATGAAATTACTTCTATAGCGTTTACAGAACTGAATGTAACCATTAAGAAAATATCAGTAAAGGGGCGACTGAGTGGCTCAGTTGGTTGAGCATCTGACTTCGGCCCAGTTCATAATCTCATGGCTCCTGGGCTAGATCCCCTCCTCGAGCACTGTGCTGACAGCTCAGGGCCTGGAGCCTGCTTCGGATTCTGCGTCTCCCTCTCTCTCTGCCCCTCCCCACCTCTCTCTCTCTCTCTCTCTCTCTCTCAAAAATAAATAAACATTAAAAAAAAGTGAAAACAAAAGAAAATATCAGTAGAGCTCAGGGGATGAATTTGCTTTGTTCTTTGGAATAAGTTGGAGGTCAACCCCTTTTCTTTCTAGGCTTTATCTTCCAGAAGATGGGACTGCAGGTTGAGTGACAATCAGGATATTAAAAGAGCAAGAAATAGGGCACTAGCAGTAGAAATCGATGATGTTACTTAGAGGCTGAAAACCGGGGGCTGGAAATTTGTGTCTTTATCTTCGATCTGCATTTGTAGGTATTGATCACTTGAAATGTGGTTGGGGCAACGGAAGGCTGGCTTTTTAATTCTATGTAAGTTTAAACTTAAAGAGTTAACTCAGTTATTGGGAAGCTCTTAAGTATGTTCAGAACCAGTTGGGTACGTGAATCTCCATTTTCAAATGCAAATTTTATAAAATCTAAATATAGATAAAGTATTTCTGGTAAAAGTTAGCATCTAAGTTGAGATGTGCCAGATTTTGAAGCCTCGGTTTAAGAAAAGATATAAAGTATTGCATTCATAATTTTAATTGCATGTTGAAATGATAGTATTTTGGAGATACTGGGCTTCAGTAAAATCTTTTTTTTTAATGTTTATTTATTATTGAGAGAGAGAGAGAGACAGAGCATGAGCGGGGAAGGGGCAGAGAGAGAGGGAGACACAGAATCCAAAGCAGGTTCCAGGCTCTGAGCTGTCACCACAGAGCCCGATGCAGGGCTCGAACTCACGAACTGTGAGATCATGCCCTGAGCCAAAGTCAGACGCTCAACCGACTGAGCCACCCAGGTGCCCCTTCAGTAAGATCTTTTATTAACATTAATTTCACCTGCTTCTTTTTACTTTTTTTTGACGTGATCATTGAAAGATCATTGTTATCCTTCCGAAAGACTTCTTAAGCAAGATTGGAAATATTTGATCGCTCTTCACGATAATGTCTCCCAGTTTTTAACAGAGTTAAGAGTATAATAATTTTTGAATCTTTAATTCAAACAGTAATACTTGAATCCTTGCTGCTGTTTCCCTATGGATTTTATGCTGTAGAGTAGATTAAAGAGAAAAGATACATGTTAGCCATACACACTCACAGAATGTGAAACAAAGCATGGTAGAAACCCAGTAATTAAGAGTAAAACTGCCAAGGCAGGCAAGCGAACAGTCACAGAAGCACCCGGACGAATGCTCGGGTCCTTATTGGCTTTGAACTGAGTGTCTCTTCCACCAGCGTCCAGTTGATACATGCAGGAAGCTCGTCTCCTACCCCTTCACGTGCTTCTTCCTTTACCCTCAGCTTACTTGGGAGCTTTAACCACCCCCTTTGCTCCTCCATTTCCTCAGAAAACATGTCCTTTCTCATTTATGATTTATATTTATTTATATGTGTTCTTGGGACTTTTCTGCCTAAACACAGCAACAACGACTCAGGTGTTATTGTAGTTGCCTTTATCATAAGAATGCTGTGTCTCTCCAGTCTGCTACAGACACACACACACACACACACACACACACGTGTGTGTGTGTGTGTGTGTGTGTGTGTGTGCGCGCGCAAGTGCACGGGGGCCCTGTGGTAGTATGGTGCAATCTTCATATTTATCATGGTGTTCTCACAAAAGCTACACATGATCCCTGTACTGGCTTTAGCCCCGATGCCTTCAGAGTGTATACACATATTAAAAGAATAAATTAATGAGCATGAGAGACTCCATTATTTGGAGTCTGTTCCTCCCTCCCCGCTCCCTCCCTTCCTCCCTCCCTCCCTTCCTTCCTTCTTTCCTTCCTTCTTCCTTCCTTCCTTCCCTCCCTCCTTCCTTCCTTCCTTCCTTCCTTCCTCCTTCCCTCTTCCTTCCTCCCTCCCTCCCTCCCTTCCTTCCTTCCTTCCT
>NC_064807.1:26357948-26406843 GCF_023721935.1 Panthera uncia
CCTTCCTCCCTTTCTCCCTTTCTTTCTTTCTTTCTTTCTTTCTTTCTTTCTCTCTTTCTTTCCTTCTTTCTAACAATATATATATCCCAAATATTGCAGCATGAGATACACTTACACTAAAAAATGATTAGTTATTTATCTAAAATTCAAATTAACTGACCAACCTGTAGCTTATCTGGCAACCCTATATGTTTAGGATCTGTTGAGCTGGAGAATTGCAAGGTTTGCCAGATTTAGCAAGTAAAAGTAGGACATCCAAACATGTGATATTTTGGCCACACTCATACTGAAAAATTATTTGTTGCTTATTTGACATTCACATTTAACTAGACGTCCTGAATTTTCTATGGCAACCCTAATTCTCGAAGAAGTGGTTTCCTCTGTAGGAGAGTGGGCTACCCGTGGAGGTATCAGGGGTGGGAATTAATGTTCTTGTCTAAAGTTCTGGTAATGTATCGTCTTAGAAAAGACCAGAAGCCTGAGGACGTCCTGGAGTAGGATGGTTTCTGTTCGAAGCTCTGGTAAGTGGTTCAGGCTGGCTGCCCTATTTATGGAGGGCGTGGGACTTGCACGGCTTTGGTGCAGTGTTACTATTTAAATCTAATTCGGGTCGACGTTTATGCTTTTGGAATAAAGCCATCCTCTTCCACCTGCTCAACCCCGCCTTGCATTCTGGTGTTGACTTATTAAGTAGAGCCCAAACCATTTCTTCATGAAGGAAGATCTGTAGCTCAGAGTGTCTGAACCAAACAGGAATTGAAACAAGAGTGAGGAAGAGAGGGAGGAAACAGTTCATGTCTGTGATATCTTTTTTCCAATTGTTAGTTAATCATTTCGGGCCATTAACAGTAAGACCGAGAAAAGTAAAAAGACAGAGGAGGGGACAGACCTGGGCTCTACGTGGCCTTTAGCCATTCACTTTCGGGCTTACTTTCCTTCATTTAAACTTTGTTTACCCTCCCCCACCCTCGCTAGCAAAAATACTTTTAAAAGAACATTAACAGGCGGAGGCTCAAGGATCTTGTTTTCTTTTAATTCTTTTTGATTTATGTTCCTTTGTCTCTAAAGCTCCTGTAATCTCCCACCTCTTCACATCCAGTTCCCTGCTGACAGCCCCGAGGCAGCCAGCCACCCCCCACCCCCTCGGCTTTGAGATAAACCATTCCGGGCTGGATCATTAACTACACAAACTTTCTCTCCTGAGCCTTCTCTTAAATGTTGGGAACTCGAGAATGCCTTCCTTGGAAATGAAGGAAAGCAAACATCCCAGGTTGTGTCCTCAGAAGCCTGTAACCAGAGCTTTTTATTAACTCTGGTGGGAGTCGGGCTTTGATCTGAACTGGTCCGGGAACTCCTTTATTGCAGCTGACATTTATTGAGCGGCTACTATGTGCCACTGGCCGGGGTGGCAGGGGAAGCGAGGACAAATATGATGGGGTCAGGCCTACAGGAGCTTGCTTGTAAAATAGTTGGGGGCAATTATACTGGTCCTCCAAGACCCTTCGGTTCACTGGGTCAGAAACCCTGCTGAACACCGCCAAGCAGCCTAACTCTCTAGCGAGGCACATTAAAAAAAAAAAAAAAAATACATGTAAACACTTACTTTTGTGATGACTAGTGCCTTGCTCCCTCAACTGGCTTCTCAGCATTGTGAGCTCCCAGAGGGGAGGGGCTGTATGTGTTTTGATTTCTGTTAGGCTTTCAGCCTCCAGGAAATATCAACCAAATGAAGGAAGGAGGGAATGCACCACAAGACCAGACAATTGTGCCCATTGGTTGCAAATGAAGAGTGATGTGAGCAGGGAAGGCAGCTGCTCATTCGGGAAAGGCTTTGCCTTCGATGATGATGTGGTGAAGGAGGGAGTGTGATAAGGGACCAGCCTGCGGAGGGCTGATGCTAGAAGTGGACCCCGGGTATCCTGATGGCAGAGACTACAGAGCTCTTGTCCCCACACCGTCTGAAGGCCTTTGTTCCAAGTCGCATCTAGTGCTCTGCGACTCTAACGTCTTTCTTCTTCACTGATGTGTAGTTAGTTTCCTGCTAACCTGAATAAAAGGTGACCCCTTTCTTTCTGGCCGTTGTACCTCTCAGCTCTGTTCGCTCCACCGTGGTAGAGAGAAGCTCTCAGTAGACCCACTAAGCGCTTCATGCATACTCTTGAGGCATTTATTTTCCATGAATTGTAAAGTGCCTGGTGCAGAGTAAATGCTACGTAGTTGTTTGCTATGGTTCTTATTAAGTAATAAAAGGGGAAGGGAAGCATGGATTTTTCAACCTTCCGTAATGGGGCAGACACTCAGCTTGGTGATTCATTATTTTTTTTTATTAAAAAAAATTTTTTTTTAAATGTCTATTTATTTTTGACAGAGAGGGAGAGAGACAGAACATGAGCGGGGGAGGGTCAGAGAGAGGGGGAGACACAGAATCTGAAGCAGGCTCCAGGCTCTGAGCCTGTCATCCCAGAGCCCGACACGGGGCTCGAACCCACAGACCGTGAGATCACGAGCTGAGCCGAAGTCGGACGCTCAACTGACTGAGCCACCCGGGTGCCCCTCAGCCTGGTGATTTAAATGCATTTTATTTTATGATCCTCAAAATAACACCACACGGTTGGTATTTTAAATCTCACTTTCGGCCTAGGGAAACTGAGGCTCTGATAGGCTAAGTGAATTGTCTTATGCCACATGGGTTGGTCTGTGATCTGGGCGCTATCCTGCTTCAAAGCCTGGGCTCAGTCAATTAGTACCATTTGGTACCCACTGAATGAGATCCTCCCCGCTCTGCTTTTGGCTCCGTCACTCATGGACCATATCTGGTCGGTTTCTCCTACATTGGATACTTGCTCAGGCCACCGAGGCTTTGCCTGTGCTGTTCTCTAGGCCTGGAAAGCCCTCTGTTCACTTCTTTAGCTACTTAGCCTCCACGTGGCTCCTGGTTTTAGCTCAAGCATCATCTCCTCTGGGAATCCTTCCAAGACCATCCCCCTGCCCCTTTTTCAATCTGAGGGAGGTTTCCCTCCACTGTGCTGTTTGAGTCTCCTCTCCTCCACCCTCTGTAAACACTCTGAGCCCCTCTATGTAATTACTAATGGTCTCTTTTACTAGGCTGTAAGCTCTTTTTGTCTATTTCCCAATCGTAAGTATGGTCCTGGGGCATAGCAGTACTTACTACATACATGCCGGTTAGATGGGATTGGCATGGCTGTGGAGATATGTCTGGAAAGAGATAACCTGTTGGAAAGGGGTAGGGTCTGGAGATGCTGAATGTGCTGAGGACTCACACTTCAGGTAGTTGCAACAGGAGCACACGGGAGAGCTTGGAATGGGAGGTGATGAGAGGAACGTGGGGATTTCAGTCCAGCCGCGTGGATTGGAAGGAGGGGAGAGGAGGCACCAGGACAGTAAGGAGATTTCTCAAATAAGAGTAGACTTCAGGTGATGAGGTTGGCCGTAGGAAGGGACAAGAAGATTCGAGATGGGGACGGGATAAAGAGAAAATCGATAAGGGTCGAGAGAAGACTCAAACTGTTCCTTGCTTTCGATCAAGCTGGATGTTAGAATGCACGAGTCAAGGCAAGACGGGAAATAAAAGTTGAAGACCAGGTTCACGGCCACTGGTTCTCTAGGTTCTCCTCCTTCTATGAGGCAGGTAGGAGCCAGAACCAGGCCAGCTGCTAGAGGTCTGAGGCTTTGGGGCAAACCCACCTTTTATGTTCAGGTCTGAGCCTTAGAAACGTGACCCAGACACCAGCCTCAGAAAGACCTTTAAAATAAAGGGATTTGGGGTGTGGCGCCTGGGTGGCTCAGTTCCTTGAGCCTCCGACTTTTGATATTGGCTCAGGTCATGATTCCAGGGTTGCGGGATTGAGCCCCGCCTTGGGCTCTGCACTGAGTGTGGAACCTGCTTAATATTCTCTCTCCCTCTCCCTCTGCTTCTCTCTCTCTCTCCCATTCTCTCTCTCTCTCTCTCTCTCTCTCTCTCGTGTGTGTGCTCTCTTTCTAAAAATAAATGAATAAATAAATAAAGGGAGATTTTTTTTTTTCCTTTAGGTAACAAGCCTTTACTTATTTTCCTTCTAGGATATGAACTAGTCACAGGGTTTCACGGGGCTTATCCAGCCACCTGGGAGAAATGTTTGGGCCACATGGGTTACAGCTACATATACAGTGGTGGTAGCTGAGGGCTTGGATTCTGCCTGCTGAAAGAAACAACATGTAGTTGTTAATTGATATGTGGTAACTTTTAAAAAGCATTCGCATGGCTCCCCTGGGTGGCTCAGTCGCGTAAGCAGCTGACTCTTCATTTTGGCTCATGTCACGATCTCGCAGTTCATGAGTTCAAGCACTGCATCAGGCTCTGCAGTGACACTGTGGAGCCTGCTTGGGGTTCTGTCTCTCAGTCTCTCTCTCTGCCCCTTTTGTGCTTGTGTGAGTACACATGCTCTCTCTCCCTCGCTCTCTTTCTCTCAAAATAAATCAATAATAAAAGAGAATTAGCATTAATATTTTTTTGCTGTCCAAATTAATATGCATTCATTGCAGAAAATTTGAAAATGGGACCCACCATGAAGAAGATGAAATCACCAGTAATCCAAAGGCCCAGCGATGATTGTAACCAATGTTGATGGGTCGGGGTGCAAACTTCACCCACTTGGGGGCTATTCTCATAGGCAGTCATTGCGCAACCTTCAAACTGTTGATGTGATTCAGGGAGAAGTTCTGGGAAGGATGCATTATGAAGGCAAAAGGAAAATTCTACTATGGGTGGAATGGAATAACATTTGTTGACAAGATGGATGCTGGGTTTTTGGTGATCGCTATCATGCAACAAAGGTTTGGTAAGTCTTCAGTGTTTTTTCCCTGGTGTGACAGGATTTTTCCATGTTGGCAACTGAGCGTATTAAAAACAAGGACTTTATTTTAACTTCACCCTTAACAGACAGACATTCCTCTTGCTCAAAACACTTCCATGTACTCTTCCAAGGTGGTGTATGAATGCTACCTTGTTGTAAAAAGCCACTGTTAGTCTCACCAATCTGTGTATCAGTTATCTGTTGCTGTGTAACAAGTTAGCCCTGAACTTGGAGGCTTAAAACAGCACTTACCATCTCACATTTTCTGTGGGGCACGGATCTGGGAGCAGTTTGTCCCAGTCATTCTGGTTCAAGGTCCCTCGTGAGGTTGTAGTCAAACTACTGGCCAGGGCAGATCTTCTCTTCAAGGGAGAAGTATCAAGGAATCTGTGTACATGGTTAAAACCATCATGATTTATACAGCTATACTGCTGACTTCTACTCCTCTGACTTCTTCGCTATAATGTAATATGTAAATTATGTAATACATATAATGTTTATGTAATATTTTATGAACACACATATTAACACAATATATAAATTAACATATTACATATAATATACAGTATTCTATATAATATAAAGAATTATATATTAATGTATAATAATATCATACGTAAATCTAAAATAATACGTAAATACATTTCCCAGGGGCGAAAATCAAAATATAGATGACCAGACTCCCCTTTGATCCCTCTCCTGACATAATTCTCGTCAGCTCAGAAACTCTGAGCTAAACAGTACTCTGAGGCCTCTGTATCCCTTTCTAGATGTTTCCCTATGCACTTGTACTTTCTATGCAGAAAATATTCCGCGCTTTGTGTCATATAGCCTGGGTATTCTCTACCTTGTCTTTTCCACTTAACAATACACTTTGAATCCACCTTTTCTGTTTAAACTAGTTACAAACTATTCCAAAGTAGAGATGGGCCACAATCCACGCAGCCATTCCTCCAGTGCTGAACACACATGTTGTTTCACACGACCGATGACAAACCCTGTATACGTCTCTTCAGGCACATGTGCTAGACATTCCCAAAGATGGGTACCAAAAAGTAGAATTACTAGGTCAAGTTTTTTTATTTTTTGAAAGAGAGTGTAAGTGGGGAAGGGGCAGAGAGAGAAGGGGACAGAGGATCTGAAGCGGGCTCTGTGCTGACAGGCTGACAGGCGAGCCCAACGTGGGGCTCGAACTCATGAACTGTGAGATCATGACCTGAGTCGGAGTTGGATGCTCAACTGACTTAGCCATCCTGGTGCCCCTAGGTCAAATTTTATCATTAATGCCACAAAATGACTAGAAGGAAATTGAAAGGCAGATTTGGTTCCATTCAACTTTTTATTTTCCAGAAAATGTCACCTTTTCCTTTCATCTTTCCTCAGCTTCTCCCGGCCAGCTGGTTAGCTGCACGGTCCCGAGACCACCAGGAGACATGCAGAGATGGCAGATGCCATGCTTCATGGGAAGAGAAGATGGACTGTGGTGACAGACCCTATAGCTGTCCCCTCTTCTCGTGCCATCCTTCCCTGTGTCCCTGCCTTTGTGTAGTCCCGCCCCCCTCGGCATAACTAATAAAATATGGCAAACACGGTGGGATGCCACTCTGTGATTATTTAAGCAAGACTCCCACCTTGCTAGCGGATTTACCCGTAGTCTCTCTCCCCTCGTTGGCCAAGGGAACCGGTGGATCCTAGAGTTGAAAGGAATCAAACACTATCTGCAACCAGGTACGTGAGGAAGCAGATACTTTCCTGGGTTAGCCTCTGATGAGAACCCAGCTCTGGCCAACATACTGGCCACAGCCTTGGGAGACTCTGGGCAGAAGACCTGGCTAAGCAGTGCTCGGACTCCTGGCCCACAGAAAATATGGGACCATAAGTGTCTGTTCTGTTCAGCCACTGAGTTTGTGGTAATTTGTAGGAATAGATAACTAATACACATGGTTCTACTGAGATTTTCGTTTTCTTTTTTAAAAATTTTTTTTCAACGTTTTTTATTTATTTTTGGGACAGAGACAGAGCATGAACGGGGGAGGGGCAGAGAGAGAGGGAGACACAGAATCGGAAACAGGCTCCAGGCTCCGAGCCATCAGCCCAGAGCCTGACGCGGGGCTCGAACTCACGGACCGCGAGATCGTGACCTGGCTGAAGTCGGACGCTTAACCGACTGCGCCACCCAGGCGCCCCGAGATTTTCTTTTTTAAAAAAAATATGTACCTTTAATAAATACCTTTCTACTGTTGACCTTTCCTCTTTATTTTTTTAAATGTTTTTATTTATGTTTTTTGAGAGAGAGAGAGAGAGAGAGAGAGCGAGCGAGCATGAGCTGGGGAGGGGCAGAGAGGGAGTGGGAGACACAGAATCCGAAGGAGGCTCCAGGCTCTTAGCTGTCAGCACAGAGCCTGATGCGGGGCTCGAACCCATGGACCGTGAGGTTATGACCTGAACTGAAGTCGGATGCTTAACTGACTGAGCCACCCAGGTGCCCCTGACCTTGCCTCTTTAAATCACACATTTTATTTAAATGGTTGTAGTTGAACCAATCAGCTATTGCTGTATGAAAGATACCACAAACTTCACTGTTTTCTTGCTCATGTATCTGTAGATGAGCTAGGAAGCCAGGACTGATTAATCTCGGCTGGGCCCCAAGCTCCCTGTTGGTTACAGGTCTGCTCCGTGAATTTCTCCTCCTCCTTGGATCAGTGGGTAACTGAGGCTTGTTCTTCTCATAATGACAGCCAGGGGTGGAAGAGGGCAAGCCCAACCATGAAAGCATATCTCAAGTCTTGCTTGAGTCAGAAGCATTAACATCTCACCATCCAAAGTCAAGTCCCTTGGCCAAATCCAAAGTCAAGGCACAGAAAAGTACCCTCTTCCAACCCCAGGGCCATGACAAAGATGCATAACACAAACTGGGGAGGGAGCAGGTTGGGGAGATACTAGAACCAGGAAGTCAGTCTTTCAGTGAAAAAAGCACTTGACTGGGAGTCCAGAAATTGGGATTATTTTCTTGCCCTTTGATGCAACTTTTAGCAAATACATTAATCTCTCCAGGTGTATTATGTTCTTATCTGTAATATGGGAGGCTATACTAATTTCACTATGATCTTAAAAATAATTACTGAGTATCTTGTATGAGCAAAGTACTACTTGGTGTGGTAGAAAATAGAAAATGAGAATAAACTTACCGTTGAGAGGAAGGATTTGTGGAAATAAAACCCATCCAAATGAGGACAAACTGAGGCCACTTATCCAGAGCGTACTCTAGCAAGGGAGCTGGCCACCATCACTTGCATTTGTAGACTCAAAGGCAGGAAGGTGAGTGGGGAGGCTTTATGATGATGAAAGGAAAAAGCTTCAGGAACGCTCTGATGGGAAGCTGTTGGCATGGGGAAGCTACAGGCAGGCTGACTGGAAGCTGGGCATCCTATGTGATTGGTTTGGGGAACATATTTGGCTTTCTCTGCTTGGTCCTGATTTGGAAATGGAGGCACAAATTAAGGAAGCTAACAGTTATTGACCAAGTTCTGACCATTCTGGGCCGATTGCCGTGGAGGCTGTGGGCCAGAGTTCTGCCTCTGGAAGCTGTAGAGGAGAACCTGTCCTTTGCCTCATCCAGTTTCTGGTGGCTGCAGGCACTCCCTGGCTTGTGGTCCCATCACTCCAGCCTCTGCCTCTGTGGTCACATTGCCTCTTCCTCTCCTGCGTCTAATCTCCCTTTGTCTCTCTCTTATAAGGGCATTTGTAACGGCATTTAGGGCCTGTCTTGGTATGCTCAGGCTGCTGTAACAAAATGCCACAGACTGGGGGCATGAGCAAGAGATATTTATTTCTCATAGCTCTGGAGACTGGGAGGTCCAAGATCAGGGTGGCCAGCATGGTCGGGTTCCTGGTGAGGGCTCTACTTGTGGCTTGCAGATGGCTGCCTTCTTGCTATAGCCTCCCTTGAGAGAGAATGAGCCCTGTTCTCTTTCTCTTCTAATAAAGACAGTAATCTCACCATGAGGTCCCACCCTCATGGCCTCATCTAAACTGCAAAACCCCCAAAGGCCCCATCTCCTAATACATTAGGAGGTAAGGTTTCACCATAAGAATTTTGGGGAGGGCGCCTGGGTGGCTCTGTCAGCTTAGTGTCCAGCTTTTGATTTCAGCTCAGGTCATGATCTCATGGTTCATGGGATCAAGCCCCACATACTCTCCCATGCTGAGCATAAAGCCAGCTTGGGATTCTCTCTCTCCCTCTCCCTCTTCCCCTTCCCCCCACTCGCGCGCACACACACACACACACACACACACTCTCTCTCTTTCTCTCTCTCTCTCTCTCTCTGTCTGTCTCTCAAAATAAATAAATAATAAATAAACTAAAAAAAAAAAAGAATTTTGGGGAGATGCAAATATTCAGCCCATAGCAGGGCCTGCTGGATAATCCAGGGATTATCTCAAGATCTTTAACTTAATCACGTTTGGAAAACCTTTACCACGTAAGGTCACACTCATTGGTCCTAGTGATTAGAACATGAGCATATCTCTGGAAGCCATTATCAGCCTACCACAGTGTCCTTAAGCCCTAGTCCAGTGGTTCTCAAATGTGGTTCCGGGACCAGCAGGATCTGTACCCTCAGGAAGCTGGTGACAAATGCAAATTCTTGGAAGTCCCAGACCTATTCCATCAGGAACTCTAGGAGTGGGGCTCAGCAACTGGTGTTTGCAAAAGCCCCTCCAGGGATTCAGACGTGTACTGCAGTTCGATCACCATTGTCCTCAGCCAGGGTTCTTTCCTCTGCACTGCGGTGCCCGTGTAAAGTATCCTCTTACAAATATTTTTGTTCCAAATGCATTCAGAGACCCCTAGATTATCTTCCCAACTCAGTCTCTACTTCTCCACCATCTCTGATGATGGGTAGGTGCCTGGACTATTTTGCTTAGAAGAAATAGTACCATGATTGATTGGCAAGGTCTGTCATTGCAAGAGAGGGACAGTGCTGTCAACAGCTTCAGCCCTCCTTAGCTCTGGGGGGCGGGGGAGGGCAACGCACGATTGGAAAAAAAAAAATGACACGCTTTCACATTCTCTTTATGACAACATTGCAGAGGGAGACGCTTAAGTTGTCCTTGGTTTGTACTGTTTAATATCGTATTTGCAACCTTTGTAACGTTCGCAGAGATCTTATTTTGTATTAACCACAAATGTCTACATGAGGAAAATCAAAGCAAAACAAAACAACAGAAAGAATTTACTGTTAGCTTGGGTTTTAAGCCGATGCTGCAAATGGCCCACGTTGATGGAAAGCTCTGTATTTGTACTTGGCAACTGGACCCGGAGGGCCTGGGCTAGACTCGTATTCCCTTCCCAGGGCGCTCGCCCCGGGCCCTCCTCCACGCCCGCAGAGGGCTCTGTGGTTACTTTTCATAAGCTGCCATAATTTTCAAAGCCCACAGGGCTCATAATCAGATTTGGGAAAACTGCTCTATTTGTAAGCATCTGAGGCTGGCTTTCACGGGGTTGCTTCCCGAAGGGAGCGATGAGTGACAGCAAAGACATCCTTTTTTTCCCCCACTCGGGGAAAATCCTTTGTTGAGCAGATCTTTATGGCTGCGGAGGAAGTTTACTCAACTTCTGATCTCACTGGCCTGATTCTGCAGTGACACCAGCCTCGCACCCGACCCAACTGACTGCCCAGAGGGACGAGGCTGGGGCGGGTGCGGGGCCGTGTTTAGGTTCCAGGCAGATCCTGTTCTCCCCAGGCTCCTGGATTTTGTCCTCCCACCTGAACCTCGGAGTCACCCACGTGGGAGCTGTTTTCAGCTAGGGTTCTAGGAAGATGCGTCTTGCGGCAGGGACCAGGCCTGTCCTCCAGAGAAAGAGCTAGGGCTGCCCCTTGGCTTTCTTGCCACCACTTCTCCTCCGTCTCCAGAAAAGTCCCACCCATGGGAAATGGAGATCCTAAATCACACCCAGTTTCTCAGTGTTGATCAAATGAGTCTTTGGCAAGGCTCCTCTCCTGGACCCCTTCCCTGTTCACAGTGCGCGCTTCCTTAGGCTTCTTCAAGGACAGTATTTTTCACTCTGATCCGGTAAGACTCACTGAGCTTATTGCTTAACTATTGTTTTCACTCTTGCTCTGGAGGACTTCTCCCTCAGTTTCCAACGTCACGTCCCTTGAGTCTTATCAAGTAGCATGCTTTCACAAAACAGGACAATTCTCCTGACCCATCGTTTATAGTTTATAAGAAAATACAGTTCACTCTTGAACAACACGGGTTTGAACTGCATGGATCCACTTATATGTGGATTTTTAAATGTTTTTATTTATTTTTGAGAGAGAGAGAGAGAGAGAGAGAGAGCATGCGCATGAGTGGGGGAAGGGCAGAGAGGGAGAGGCACACACAGAATCTGAAGCAGGCTGCAGGCTCCAGGCTCTGAGCTGTCAGCACAGAGCCGGACTTGGGGCTCGAACTCCTGAATGGGGAGATCATGACCTGAGCAGACGTCAGATACTTAACCGGCTGAGCCACCCAGGCGCCCCTATCTATATGTGGGTTTTTTTTTTTTTAAATACATACAGTACAGTACTGTAAATGTCTTTTCTCTTCCTTAGGATTTTCTTAATAACATTTTCTTTTCTCTAGCTTACTTTATTGTACGAATTCGCTGTCTAATACGTATAATACCCCAAATATGTGTTAATTGACCATTTATGTTGTCGGTAAGGCTTCTAGTCAACAGTAGGCTCTCAGTAGTTAAGATTTTCAGGATTCAGAAATTATATGCAGGGGCTCCTGGTTGGCTCAGTCCGCTGAGCATCTGACTTCAGCTCAGGTCATGATCTCATGGTTTGTGGGTTCGAGCCCTGCACTGGGCTCTCTGTGGTCAGCACAGAGCCCGCTGCAGACTCTCTGCCCCTCCCCCAACTCTCAAAACTACAGAAACATTTTTTAAAAAAGAAGTTAGATGCAGATTTTTGACTGCAGTGTTAGGGGAGGTGGTTCAGTGTCCCTGACTCCCACACTGTTCAAGGATCAGCTGTAATCATATTCATTACAACTTACATTTATTGAGCACTGACTACATGCCTCACATTCTTCTGAGAGTTTTCCATTTGGTAATGCCTTTCTCCTTGGCAGTGAAACCATGTGTGGTAGTTATAAACTGCAATTTAAATACGAGGATGCGAAGTCTCAGAGAGGTTAAGTAACTTGCCCAAGGTCACATGGAATGCTTCATTTTTCCCATTTGGCTCAGCACTTTGGTGTCAGTGCATCATAGTTTTTGGCAAAAAGGATCCTACTGCTAACAGTCTATTTAGGAGTAGATCAATCTTTGGCCATGAACGAAAGCTTTCTCATAGTAATATTTACTGCTAGCTGGGCCTTGTGGGTTTTGAACCCTTGGGCCTTGTTAAATATTAAGCTCCAAACAACTGAGTTTTTTGGCCAGTGAAGGGCCACATATTTGCAAAAAGGAAAGCAAGGTATCTTCACCCCCAACTAGTATGGCTTTCATCAGCTAAATCCTCTTTCTTGTTTCATGGCTCAAGAATGCAAATAACATTTTTCCCTGACTGACACAGCTTCTCCAAATTCACCCCTCCCCCTTCCTTCTGGGCAGAGACCGTTTTTAACCACCTTTCTGCTTTCTTGGCATTGACAGTGGTTCTAATGCTGGTTTCTTTGCATTTGTCCCTGGTGCATGCTTCTCTAATAGAGGCAAATACATGTCTTTTTTTTTTTTTTTTTTTTTTTTTAGAGAGAGAGAGAGAGTGTAAGCAGGGGAGAGGGGCAGAGGGAGAGAGAGAGAATCTTATGTAAGGTCCGTGCTGACTTGGGACTTGATCCCACTACCCAGGAATCATGACCTGAGCCAAAATCAAGAGTTGGACGTTCAACTGACTGAGCCACCCAGGTGCCCCAATGGCAAATAAATGCCTCAATAATCAATGTGTTTTTTTTGAAGTTTTTATTTAAGTGTTTAGAATCTTAGAGACTCAACTCACCAATAAAATGCAGGATGGATTTTTGTCTCAAATGTACTTCTAGACTCGAAGATTGTTTCTTTTTTATTTAGAGAGAAAACAAGTTGCCATATTGAGATCATTCCAGTAACTTTCTATGAGCTGTGGCTACTGGATGTTACGTTGTGTTCACTTCTTTCTTTTCGGCCTTAAAATGCAGGCGTGTCACCGAGAGGAGTGTGACTCACCTTCCCTGGGGGAAGGTATTGTGGCTGTCCCGGTCCCTCTACCTCGCAGATGTTTGTGAGATCATAGGCAGTGCTGAGCCTGTGGGAATGCGCTCCCCGTGGGTTGTAATTCTAGAGGCGCAAATGCAGTTGCATGCTCTATTATGCCATCATTCGACATGTTTCTGACTGCAGGAAGGAAACCAGAGAGAACTAATAATCATTCCCTGTTCAGGGGATGGTGCTGGATGTGGGATTCTAGTCAACAGGTGTGGGAACATCTGGAGCTATCCAGCAGTGCCTTCTGGAATAGGGCTTTACAAGCATAATTAATTCCACTTCCAACTGATTCAACTGTATTGACAGAAAAGAACTAGATTAGAGGCACAAAGTACTGAATGTAGCCCATTGCCCTTGGTTAATTCTGTAACTGGAAATCTTGCTTTGTAAGGAGTACCTCTACACTTAGCAATTTACCAAGCATCATTTTTTTGGTTCAAGTTTTATTTTGTCACTTTTCATAATTTTCTCATTCATTTTCATTACCTTGTCAATTTCTTAAGTTTTTATGGAAAAAATTAGGTATAGTTTTAAAAATTCTTGCTTGAGTTTAAGGAGACAAAGTTTATTCTTTTTATTCCTTAGTGACCAAAACAGTGAAGAACACAGTAATTTTTTGTAATTTTTTTAATGTTTTATTTTATTTTTGAGACAGAGCATGAACGCGGGAGGGGCAGAGAGAGAGGGAGACACAGAATCTGAAGCAGGCTCCAGGCTCCGAGCTGTCAGCACAGAGCCTGACGCGGGGCTTGAACTCATGGACTGTGAGATCATGACCTGAGCCGAAGTCAGATGCTTAACCGACTGAGCCACCCAGGCACCCCAAGAACACAGTATTTTTCCCAAGTAGCCTGTCCATGAAAAGTAGGACATGATATAGAGTCTGTATCATCAGGCATCTAAACTGGAAGGCAGGAGTGACTGGCAGATCAATGAACTGTGTTTGCCTTTAACTTTTTCTTTTTTCTCTTTAGAAAGATCTAATCGCTAAGTTGTTTCAAGTCCAATATACTTCCACAGGGAACAGAAATAAAAAGCATTCTCATTCATCCCTGCTTCCTGAATGAGTGGTGCTTGACTGGAACCCTTCATTTCAAAGGTTTGATGTTGTAATTTCTTGACCTGGTGAGGAATTATTATAAATCTTGGGTTTGAATTCTAGGTCCAAGTACGTGAGTTTGGGTTGTAACAGAGCACTTGTCAGTCATAATGCCGCCATGTGGCTGATTCCAACAGCTCTTGTCTTTCCTCTCCCCCAATATACACATGCTTGCTTTTCAATTAGAACTTGATTTAGCTCCAGAAAGTTACCAAAATAAACTCACTATTAGTGAACTCCTAGGAAAATATTGCCCAGGTGCTGTAGCTAGCAGGGGTCGTGATCTTTAGCCTTGTCTCCTGCTTATCCTCTCTACAATTCTCAAGAAAGGCCTCTCTAAATGAATCGATGGCCTTTAAGTGTCCTTAGGAATTTGAACAGATTGAAACTGCCTGAAGCCATGGAGTTGACTGGATGGCTTTAAAAAATAGACATTTCAAAGAGCAGGGGAGAAAGCAGAGAAGGGGACCCTCCTTCAGAATGGCCCCCCAGTTTTCTTGGTTAACAATAGGCAATAGACAAGTATTCCAAAGCTAGTAATGCTCAGGAATTAGTTTGACAGCCTACAGCAGATGCTACTAATGTGTGTGTGTGTGTGTGTGTGTGTGTGTGTGTGTGTGTGTGTTGGGAGGGGTAGCAATCTGTCAGCTAAAAACATTTTATATATATGAAAGCATACACCTCTGTATATGCATTACATGTATTTGTATATTATATTCATGTTATATTATACCAATACATGAAGTACACTGAAACACGTATACAAATAGAATATTTAAAAGGATGAAGTAAAAGGGGTATCTGGGTGGCTCAGTCAGTTAAGCGTCCAACTCTTGATTTCAGCTCAGGTCATGATCTCACAGTTCGTGAGATTGAGCTCCGCGTTGGGCTCTATACTGACAGTGCAGAGTCTGCTTGGGATTCTCTCTCTCCCACTCTCTCCCCTTCCCCTGTTTGCATTCTCTCTCTCTCAAAATAAATAAATATTAGAAAAATAAAGAAAAGGATGAAGTGAGAAAAAAACTGACTAGCTGTTCTCATATTTTCTTACTACATGCTGTTGCACACCCCTGGGGCATGCTCACCTTACTTTGGGGTCTGCTTCTCTGGAGAACACAGTGACATATATCACCCTTGAATAACTCACGGTCTAGCTATGGAGAGTGTTGTGGAAACTAACCCCTGTGTGGAGCAGAAGGGGCATTGAACTAGGAGCAGTTACACAGGGGCTGGGCCCTGTCTTTCCAAATAGCTCAGAGCTGCTGTTTCACTTCCTTGGTCTTCTGCTTTGTCACATGAACACGAAAAGGGCTGAATTTACTTCATTCACCCTGGCTCTCTGGAAAAATGGCTAAGGTCTGGGGAAGCTGGAGAAGGTGCCGGAGAGATGTTAAAAATGGGTGGGACTCAGACAATCGGATGGAAGGAAGGTGGGGATTCCTCTTGGGGGTGAAGACAGCTCCAGCAAAAGGCTGATGCAGGGATGGGAAACCGTGAAGCAGAAAAGTTGGGGTTTGGTGGGCAATGTCTTCGGGCAGGCAAGGAATGGCACTCCTGATTTTGGAGTCCTCAAAGGAAAGCAGAGAAGTTCAGCTTGCTGCTATAGATGAAAGTAAGTCACTTGAGTAACAGGTTAATTGTGATTTTTTGTAGTTTTTTTTTTTTTTTTTAAGGAACATAGGGTATGTAGGATGAACTGAAAGGAGATAAAAAATCTAGAATTAATGTTGTGGCCTGGAAGGCTGGTGCATTTGTTCACTTATTCAGTCAATCAAGCTTTCGGTCACTGGCCACTGATTATGGTATGCTTACTATATGTGAGGTTAACAGGTTTGACCAAGAGTCATGCTCTTGGCTTTCATGAGCTTTTAGAATTGAGTGAAGAAGACACATACTAAACAAACAGACCTTTTTTTAGTTAGAAAGTGTGATGAACACTCTAAAGATGAAAACGTTGCTCATGAGGACAAGAATAAATCTGTGACAATTCAGGGAAAGGGAGAGAAACAGTGTTTTTAACAGAGATAGGAGAGGAACACTAACACGGTTTGAAGGCAGATGGAGAGGAAAGATGGAGGTATTAGAAGAATCCAAGATGACCCCAAGGTATCTAGTCTGGAAGATAGGGTTCTGTTACATCCCCCACATTCTGGATTTTGATGATTGTATCCTCTGGTGTTATTTTTCATGTCCTCTTAGCCCCTGTATTTCCTGTAGGCTGTCAGTATCATACGGAGCTTGATTAGATTCAGGTTCAATTTCATGGCTAGCATATTCTGTCCATCCTAGCGCCTCGGCTCAGAAGGTGATGGATACTCTTTGATGGTCATTCTTATGTTTGTGATGTTAATGTTGATTAGTGGCTTTGGGTGCTGTCAGCCTGATTTCACCCATTATATTGTTTCTTACCCACCTTTCCCCTGATGTTTTAAGCAGTCACTGATGATCACTAAGGGCTATCCAATGGTGATTTTCTGATTCACTTATTGGTTACGGTTCCCTTGTCAACTCTTTGGTTGTCCTCACAATCAGATTAAGTGAAAAAGCTAGAATGAATATTTTGATAATTTCTCTTTATTTACCAATTTTCACAAGGAGTTGGTTCCCTAACATCCTCCAGAGATGACCAATGTTTGCTGTTTACTATTTATAGCATCATGAAGAATTTATTAATTTTTTTTTTTTTTTTGGACAGAGAAAGAGAGAACGAGAGCATGCAAGGGGGGGAGAGGGGCAGAGAGGGAGAGAGAGAGAATCTGAAGCAGAATCTGAAGAGAGAGAATCTGAGCTCCATGCTCTGCGTGGATCCTGACACGGGGCCCAATCTGACAACCCTGGGATCATGACCTGAACTGAAATCAAGAGTCAGACACTCAACTGACTGAGCCACCCAGGTGCTCCAAGGATTTTTGAGTTTTTTAGCATAATTGATCTGTTTCAATTCATTGCAGTGGTAGGGAAGGAAAAAAAAAAAAAAAACCCAAACAAACCTTTTCTTCAATCCTCTTAGGTTGAGTGACTGGGGCCTGTGGATCAAACTGATAAAAGGCAGATTAATGGAAGAAAAGATTTATGTGTATGCACACAGAGGCCTCAAAGAAAAAGGAGAGAAGATTTAAAGAGGGAGTTAGACCATGGGCTTATATATCATTTTAACAAAGAGCAATAAATTTGTGGGTAAGTGACAAGACAAAGGAAAAGGCTTGAGCTCGTAGGGTAGTAAATTGTGGAAAGGTAAATATTGAGAGAAGTGAACAGAAGATAAGGATTATTTTAGTTAGAGTTTCTGTGTAGGTCCATTTTGCCAGCATCTCTAACTCTGGTGATAAAGGTTGTTCTTTCCTTCCTGGTATGACAGAAGGGGACACTTTCAGGAAGGAAAAGAAAATATTTGGCATGTTGGGGAAAAAGAATTATGGTTTAGGGCTTTTTTAAAAACAATTTTCAAAATATTCCTTAATAGAGCGCCTCGGTGGCTCAGTCAGTTAAGTGTCTGACTCTGAATTTGGGCTCAGGTCATGGTCTCTTAGTTTGTGAGTTCAAGCCCCGTGTCAGGCTCTGTGCGGACAGCGGCAGCCTGCTTGGGATTCTCTCTCCTTCTGCCCCTCCCCTGCTTGTGCTCTCTCTCTCTCTCTCTTTCAAAATAAATAAATAAACTTCAAAAATCCCCACCCCGCCAAATATTCCTTAAAAATGTTATAATGCCTTTTTCTCCATTAAAAAATCATACAATTATAGAAACTCTGAAAGAGCACAAGACTCCCGAGTGTTGGAAAAACAGGGCTGCTGGTTCCACCAAGATTAGTGCTAGCCCACACAGACGCCAACCAGGGATTTCTCAGGGGATTTGACCCTGTGCAATTGTGGGAGCTGGCGAAATGGTCTTTGTGTCTGGTGTTGGAGCTGATGTTGGAGAAGATGGAAGGGAAGGTGGATGGAAGGTGGGGGAGGGGTGGAGAGACAAGCTGGGACCATAAGCAGGAGTTAGAAACCATGAGAATGGACTAGAACCCTTAGTCTCTTGCCACTTCCGCCTTCAGTGAGGTGGATGATCTGGAGCAAAGCATGGACCTGGGCCATGAGCTGAAGAAGGTGAAGGAGAGAATTGGGGAAGGCGGGGCCACCGAGGTCTGGCTGCAACCCCATGTCATGAGGTGATATTCCATGGAGCCTGACATCTCTATGCTGCCATTGTGAAGGCAGTGATCATTGCTGCTTCACTTACACTTTCTCAATCTCAGGATGCTTTTTGTGGCCCACTTGATTGATTTGTTTAGTCTTTGTCTTCATCAAGAGGGTGTGATGCCACATTTCTTTCTTGTTCCTCTTTCAGGTCTGCGTTACAGTTGTGTTGCTGCCTGGGGCAAGTGTTCTTAGCACTGAACTCACAAGGCTTACATCTTATGCCTTTGGTCTCTCATGACAACAAGGTCGCATAATGAGGTCTTTCCCGCAGGGTCACCACTTTGCCATGAGTCGGGGGAGACCCGAGGGAGTAAATTATAGTTTTAGTGAAAACACATTTCTCCCCCAGGGTGTGGATATGCGGTTACAACCCTCCCCTAGAAACGAATGAGAACTCACAGAAAATACCCGTGCCAAAGTACCAGAAAATAAATCTGCCCATGAGCTCACCGGGGATGGTGAAATCAGCAGATAGAGTTTATTGCTGATGCTGGATGACGTGCAAGGAACACATCGTCTCATAAAGACCGTGGGGATTTCAGACATTCTTTTGGGTTTTGTACTTGAGCGTAGCAACAATTAAGGTAATCTAATTAGGAACTTACAATACTCTTGATTCACGTCTCCGTGGCGGCTTTTACAGAAGAAATCTGACTGCTCTTGAAGGGAGGTTCCAAATCCATTGGAAGGCGACCTCTATTCATTGGTTCACTTCTGCTTCTTAATCTCCTCTCTGGGAGTGATTTCCACACTTGTGAAAATTGACTTCTGTTCTGCCCTAACTAGCCCTGTGATCGCACTCAGAGGCTCTGGAGCCCCACCTGCCACATCTTGAAATGACAGGGTTGGACATGAATGATTCCTAATGCTTCTAATGGCTTTAACGATATGTGTGACTATGATGGATTAAATGACCACTTTCCCGTAACCATCAGGTTTCTCTCTTCATGCTGCAGAAGACAAATTTATGGCCCCATGTGACACATAATTAGTACTAAGCTTATTTCTGGCTCCATTTAATGCATACCCTCGTTTTCTCTTTATTATTTCTCTTATCTCATTCTGTTTCATGCTCTTTCATTGTACTTTATATTATCTTTGCAAACCATCTTAAATATACTTTGGAAAACAGCAGGGTGCAAATGCCTATTTTTAAAATTTCCATGTGCAGGATCAGTAATACAGGATTATAATTAAGAAAATAACATCCCAAGCATTGAATGTAGAAGAAGGATTTCTATTATTTGAGGACTTGAGTTAGTTGAGTTGTATGAGGTGTTGTTGGGAAGACATTTCAATATGTGCTCAAGCACAGGCACATCAAAGAGAATGATGGGCTTTGCTTTATCTGTTCCCTCCTTTATATGGGCTCTGCCTGGTTTCTCTCCTTTCTGTGAGGGAAAAGTGCATTCTCAACTTCAGATCTTTGCTCCTTGCTCTTACATTTCTATTGACCCTTTTCTCCCTCTCTAAATCACGGGGCAAGAATATCCATCCTTACGTATACATTTATTAGCCATCCTTCAAAGCCCGTTTCAAACCTCATCCCCTCCACCGACCGTCTCTTTCTTCCCCAGTGCATGCTGGGTAAGTCTGCATTGTGGAATGGAGTGTATCAGTTCATACCATCCCACACTTCTTGAAAAAAGTACAGATTTTAGTACTTTAAGGCTTGCCAAAGCCAAGTTTTATGTGGCTTTGCTTCTGAATATGCTACAGGTTCGACCACAAAGAGTTGGAGCTCAGAAAATACCCCTTATTTGAGCAATAGTCATAATGAAAACAATGTAAACAAAAGTGTAAGCTCCAAAGAGTCTAAAAATATTTTGAAAGGGGGGGGGGAGTGGAGCAGGAGATGATTTAGTGGTCATTGAGAACCCTCAGTGTTTTGACTGAAAATAGGAACTCAGACATTTAAAAAGTGGCTCACACGTTTGTTTTTGTTTCTCGCCTAGGTTTCTGTGATTGGCAGATACGGCAGGGGACGCAATGGTCCTGCCCATCGTGGCTAATATGGGAAATACGTGTTGTGGCTTGAGGTTAAGTGGCACACCTGAGCACACACATCATTTAGGACTTCTCTGTGTCCAGGCTGAGGAGACTCTGGGCAACATGGCGATTGCTCATGGAGCTGCTGCTCATTTCCGGGAGCAGAACTTGGGCCTGTCACTTCCACCACTGGTTGCCCAGACGAGGCCCACAGAGCCAGACACAGCCCAGACACAGACACCCGGGAAATGAATTTTGAACCACAAAGCAAACGCTTCCGGAGCAGGGAAGGCTTGACCCACCAAAAGGTGTTTGGGTATTTTTGTTGCCGGGCAAAGAGTTGTGGGAAGTGGGTTTTGAGACAGATGTTAAGACCCATGGCTTTTTGCCAACACAGCCTGATGTCTGTGCACACGTTTAGCATAAGGTGCTACTCCTCCAACGTTGTTAAGGTTGGGACGCATGACTCTCTTTATTTGGCTTGTTAAACCACAATTCCCTTCTGAGACCCAAATTATTCAAACGGAGTGGAATTCGAGGATTAGTAGCTGCTTGGTGAATATGAATTTTGTAGCAATGCAAATCACAGAATTTAGAATAGAAGAAATTCATGCTTAGGATTGGAATATTACTACAATTTTGCTTCCAAAATAAATATAGCTTGTGTGTGTGTGTGTGTGTGTGTGCATGTGCTATGAAGTCCTGGATCAAACTTGTCCAGACCGGTGTTTTCTCAGAAAGAAAAATTATATTCATTACTAGAGCAACTATATCTCATTAATACTACCATACTTGTACAATGTATACTCAGACTGCTTCCCAAAGATATGTGGTTATTAATGTGAGTTGCTTCAAATATCACAAATTCTGATGCAGTGATTACTTTGTGGTGGCATTGTTCTCTATATATTTATTTATTTTTATATGTGGTTTGATTATATAACAGTATATCTGCGACTGCATTGTGTTTATATGTATTAACTCATTTAAATGTCCCCATTTTACAAATAGGGAAACTGAGGCACAGGAGAGCTAATTAACTACCTCAAGGTCATACGGCCAGTGGGGGCCAGAGCCAAAGATCCAGATCCAGGTGGCTTAGCTTCAGAGTCCAGGCCTCTGCTCTCTACCTCTGTGCTGAATATGCGAGTAAAATCTGACATGTCACTTATTTCCATCTACAGAGCAATGGTTCAGCTCACACATTAGCTCTTTGAGGAATCTTTCTCTGCCCGTTTGTGTCCCTCTGTTGAAATAGCACTGCATGTTTAATTTTATTACACCACCCATCGGGATGTATAATAATTGTTCATGTCTTACCAGACTTTTCCAATAAACCCTATCCTCCTTGAGGGACTGTGTCTGATTTGTTTTTGGATCCCTAGTGCAGATCCTGACCTGTACTAACTCTTTAAATATTTGTTGAGTGAATAACGAATGAATGAATGGGTGAGCCAGTGAATGAATGAATGACTGGATGATTCTGACCCTGTATCTTCAGCAGTACTTTTAGTGGGAGCCTTACCAGCTCTTGCCCACTGCACACTCAATAGAAGCTTGGCAAAGTGGGGCAGTGCATGCTAGAATTCAAGACTAGCTGTCTAGTGGATAGCTGCATGTTTCAAAATCATCATGAGAGGGGAAACCATATTGTATGTGATAGGAGAAACGCTGGTGTGCAAAGAGAGGTCCACGTAAGTTTCGAAGAGGTGACTGCAAACTTTTTTGACAAAGATGAGGTGCGTTGGGTAACTCCAAGGAATTTGTTATTTACAGGCATGTTCCTGATGTTTTGGCCATCAGGCATTTTTCTCAAATGAAATGCCAAGAATGTGCCTGAGAGCAACAAACGTCTTTTGTTTGGAGGCTATCATTGTGCTCCTGGTGAGGTGGGTCCCCCCTCGGGTATGCCCTCTGTCCCCCCCCCCCACTCCAGCTCAGGGGACACTCACCAACCTTCTTGTGTTACACTGGCCACACATACCAGCCCTGGGGAGTGCCATGACACTCCGCCATTCCCCCGTAAAAACCCTGACTAAGCTGACCTGGTAGCGAAGCTCTCGGAACCCTCCCCAAACACTTGTATGATGTTACTTCATGAGTTCAGTTTCAGGCATTCTGGCCTGATACACCCTCTCTGAAGGGTATGTTTCCATTTTTGCCTTGGCTGCCAAGAATTTGAGAATGACACTGAATTACAATAACTATATTTCCTTTCTGTCGATACAAAGAGGCATGGCTTTAGAGAAGTGTGTAGTTTGCTAGGCTGACTTAACCAAGTACCACAGACTGGTGATTTCTACAATGGGATGCATTTTCTCACAGTCCTGGAGGCTAGAAATCGAGGTCATAGTGTCAGCAGGCTTGGTTTTTTGAAGCCTTTCTCCTTGGCTTCTAGATAGTTCTCTCTGTGTCTTCTCTCGGTACCTGTGTCCACATTTCCTCTTCTCTTTTTTTAATATTTATTTATTTATTTGGGGAGAGCGCAAGAAGGGGAGGGGCAGAGAGGGGGGGGACAGAGGATCTGAAGCAGGGTCTGTCAAGTGGGCTCTGTTTGAACCCCACATCAGGCTGACAGCAGTGAGCCCGATGTGGGGCTCAAACTCACAAACCTGAGCTCGTGACCTGAGCTGAAGTAGGATGCTCAACCAACTGAGCCACCCAGATACCCCTACATTTCCTCTTCTTATAAAGACACCAGTCATATGAGATTGGGGTCCACCCTAGGGACATCATTTTTAACATAATTACTTCTTTAAAGGCCGTGTCTCCAAACACAGCTATGTTCTGGAGTACTCAGGATTAGGTGTTCAACATATGAATTGGGGGCTCGGAGGCCCATAAGAAATAACTTGTCCAAGGTCATAGAGCTAGAAAGTAGAAGCATGAGGAATTAAACCTGGGCATTCTGACCCGGAGCCTGAGTTCTTAACCACTGCATTGCAAATCTCCAGTATGTGTCTTAGAAAGCACACTGAAGCTGGAATAGGGAACATGCATTGGAGGGGACGAGGCTGGAGGAAGGAGGACCAGAATGGTGGCTGCCATTACGGCCCAGTTGAGAAATAATCACATTTAACTTGGACAGCAGCAAGGGGCGTGGCAGAAAAGGATAACTTCAGGGGAGATTAAGGAGGTACAAGAACCTGATGATCCAGGGGGTCTGGGAATGGAGGAGAGGGAGGAGTGGAGAATGTCTGCCAGGCTCTGGCTTGGGCACCTGGTGTGTGGGAGTGCTGCCTGGTGGGAAGGTAGGGAACCAGCCCAGGGCTGACCTCTGCATCCAAGCTGTCTGCAGACCCTCTGAGGAAGCTTGTCTTATCTGGTTGTAAGAATCCCTGTGGGCTGATGTAAGACAAACTACAACTATTCTCAGCTGATTGATGCTCTACAGTGCATTTATGTCTTCCTTCCAGAAAGGCTTATGGCATCCTTGAAATATGCATTTTCTTCTGTTTTCATTTAAACAGTCACTTTCTGGATTCCTCATGACTTGGATCATGGACTGATTTCTCTGACTGTCTCATTCTTTGTGTCTCATCTCAGTGAGGAGAATTCCAGGACTCTCCAGGTGTGTGTGTGTGTGTGTGTGTGTGTGAAGTCATGGGCTCTATCAGCTCTGCAGTCACTTGAAATTATAATTACACCGAATGTGGACAAAGTGCTTTCATTAGGGATGAAGTTAAAACTGATAGTCTCCTTGTCACCCAGAAAGACTTTTAGAGCCAGCTATGAACTCTTCACCCATAGTCCAGATGATGGCTCCGTAAACTGCGGTGCATGAGCCAAATCTGAGCTACACATTTTATTTTTATTTTCATTGAGGTAAAAATCGGCATAACAGGGGCTCCTGGGTGGCTCAGTCGGTTAAGCGTCCGACTTCAGCCAGGTCACGATCTCGCGGTCCGTGAGTTCGAGCCCCGCGTCGGGCTCTGGGCTGACGGCTCAGAGCCTGGAGCCTGCTTCCGATTCTGTGTCTCCCTCTCTCTCTGCCCCTCCCCCGTTCATGCTCTGTCTCTCTCTGTCTCAAAAATAAATAAACGTTAAAAAAAAAAATCGGCATAACATCTAGGTAACAACTCGGTGGCATTTCATATATTCTCGGTGTTGTGCAGTTCTCAGTGGAACTGCTCTTTGGTTCCAGAACATTTTCATCACCACAGAAGGAATCCCCTTACCTGTTAAGCAGCGACTTTCCATTTCCTTCTCTTTCCGGATCCTGGCAATCACCAATCTGCTTTCTGTCTCGTTGAATTTGCCTAGTCTCAGTATTTCATATTGACAGAATCGTATGATATAGGAGCTCTCGTGTACATACATCAGGATGTATTTCATGTAGCATGAGGTGTGTGAGGTTCATCCATGTCGTAGAACGACTCGGTACTTCATTCCTTTTTTATTGACTGAATAATATTTCATCGTGTGTATATGCCTGCAACTTCTTTATGCATTCCCCCGGTGACGGGTATTTGAGTTGTTTCTACTTTTGGGCTCTTATGAACGGTGCTACAAACCTGTGTGTGCATGTCCTCGTTTGAGTCACTGTTTCCAATTCTTTTGGATAGACACCTAGGAGTGGCATTAGAAAGAGTCCTTTATATATTCAGGATCTTGGAGCCTTACTAGCCTCATAAAGGGAGTTAGAAAGTGTTTCCTCCTTTCCTGTTTTTCTGGGAGAGTTTGAAGAGGATGGGTGTTAATTCTTCTTTAAATGCTTACTCCTTGTTCTTATAAATAAAGTTTTATCGGAACACAGCTGCATCCATTTGTACACATACCATCGATGGCTTCTTGGGCACTGCTATCAATGGCAAGATCCAGCACTGCAACAGAAATTATATGACCTGCGAGGCAAAAAATAATTATTACCTGTCCCTTTACAAGCAGTTTCGACCCCCCAGCGTAGACCCTAAATCTTGTTTCCTGCTCCCCAAATTTCACTTTCATGGAAAGCTGAGCAATCTGCCTTTTCAGAATAGAATATTCACAGCAATTAAACAATTTCATTCGGCCGTTATATTGTGCAAGTGCTGTTTCATAGGTACATTTTGTAGAATGGAATGAGGCAGAGCCTTAACCTACCACCCTATGAAATGATGCTGGGTGGCGTGGTGACGGTGGGGAGGGCTGGAGTGAATTGCATGGAGGGTACAGAAGTCAGGGAGGGAATGTGTCTGATCTGTGTAATGGGTGGGCCTGGGAGTGGGGAACCCCATTCAATAAGGGGAGACACGAGGACGTCTGTGTAGAGAGAAAGGTGATGTGTTCAATATTTGGTAGGCTGAGCCTGAGGTGAAATTGACATGCCCAAGCAGAGATGGCACGAAGAGGGGACAAGTCACTATTAAGGAGGTCTCCTGCTAGCCTCTAAATAATTAATGTCCCCAGGCAGACTCTCAGATCCTTCTTGCTTGGAGAGGCATTTGCTGCCTAATTGGGCACTTCCAAAGAGATTGGATGTAGCTGACATTCCCCTCCCCCTGATTTGGAACCTTAATCCCATCTTCCTAGGCCCCTTCTGTCAGTCCCCAGAACTTTCTGCATGGTTTCCCTTTGGAGGCATATCACGTCCTCCACAAATTGAATTTCCAGTGACCTGCTGTGTTTTCCGTCTGAGGTGCCTAAGCAGATTACGTTTTTCCTAACTCACTAAGTGCCCAATTTCATGTACCCAATTTCCATGATTTGTATTAAGTTAAAAAAATTTCTAGCATGTTTCAAAAAAATGTTTTTCTGCATTAAAAAAAATAACGCAGGGCAAGGGGTGAATCGTAACAAAGAACTCAAGAATAGAGAGGTGGTGGTAGAAAGACTAGTTGTATGCATGGGATCCATTCGAATACAGATTGAAGAAGAAACTCTGGGACATTTACAGTTTATGTAAATGTTTCAGATCCTGACAATATAGAAATCATATAAAGTAACCAACAGTGGAAGGTGTAGGGGCGGCAGGAGGAAGTGAAAGAAATTTCTCTTTCCTAGCAGGGAAATCGATCCAAACTATTTAAAAATCAAATGTGTATTTTAAATCATCAGCAGTCAATGACTCCAGACTGCTAATGACTTCACACTTTCTTCTCAATCTTAGATGGTAAAGAAATATTTACCTAAAATTCTGAAATCTCCTTTTCTTCAGTTTCTTTTTCTTTGTTAAATGTGTGCAAAATAAGGTTAAATGTTTTATTTTTATTTATTTTTTTGATGTTTATTTATTTTGAGAGAGAGAGAGAGAGTGCAAGTGGGGGAGAGGGTCAGAGGGAGGAAGTGAGAGAATCCTGAGCAGACTCCACTCTCAGCACGGAGCCCGCCCATCACGGGGCTCGATGGCGAGGTCATGACCTGTGCCTAAATCAAGAGTCAGATGCTGAATCTACTGAGCCACCCAGGAGTTTCCAGATTAAGTGATTTAAAATGACACATGTTATATGAATTCATTCTAATGAAATCATTGTTTGTCTTTATATCTATCTATGTGTATCAAATTTTAATTTTTTTCTTTTATATTTTCCAGGTTTATTGAGATAGAATTGACATATACTAGTCATTCTTTTATCTGTATATTTTTCATTCTGTTATAATAAAATTTGTAGACTTCAAAAAAAGTTTTTTAATGTTTATTTTTATTATTTTGGAGAGAGAAAGAGAGACAGAGCACGAGTGGGGGAAGGACACAGAGAGAGCAAGATGCAGAATTCGAAGCAGGCTCCAGGCTGCAACCTATCAGCACAGAGCCTGACGTGGGGCTTGAACTCACGAACCATGAGATTATGACCTGAGCCGGAGTCAGACACTTAACCGACTTAGCCACCCAGGCACCCCTGAAACTTGTAGACTTTTAACATTACTTATTTCTGGATGGTAAAATTGAGACTGGGTCGTTTCTTTCTTGGAACTTTTTACTTTGCTAAGCCTTTCTACACTATTATTACAAATATAGGTATCACTTAGGGTGAATTTAGATGACACTTCCCCATGAATTCAGTTTTTAAAGGTTTCAGATTTTAAGATTTCATTTAAAATTCCTGAATGCATTTGGGATTTCACTTACCATCATGTCATGAAGACTGTTTTACTACCCGCTATTCATGTGAAAGGAAGATTCTGGTATTTTCCCAAATAGTGCTGAGCTCACACATTTAATCTTGCAGGTGAAACTTGCCCAGAGGTGTGAGCCTTTCCCTTAAGTTCCGTAGTCTCTCTTTCATAACCGGATCGGGCTTCTATTTCCAATACAGAATCCCAGCCCAAAGGGAGGAACATCACACCAGCAGTTTTACTGGTCTTGGAAAACAGTAAGGCCATTGAAAATACTCAAGGAAATGGAAAACAAAAAAAACAAAAAAAACCAAACAGTACATGTTACATGTGATATTTGGATCTATTGTAAAAGGGGAAAACAAATTGGAAATTAAATACAAACTGTGCTGTTCTGGTCGAATTCCTAATAACTAGGAAGTTTGTTTAGGGCTGACACGTGAGACTTAGCACGTTCCTTTGTGACTACGTTCGCATTTGAATGGAAATGGACTGTTTTAAGAAGGAAATGGAAGCTTTAATCCTTGCATTCTCAGCTTCTATTTTTCTTGTCCTTGTTACTTCTCTTCTTACCTTTCCTTTCTCTCTAGCTCTATTCCTCATCGTTCCTCTCCCCTGCATCCCACCTCCTCTCTCTTTAGTTTTCTTCTTCTGTTCTTTGAGATGCATGGAATCGTTTATGTAGGCCTCCCTTCCAGATCCTGACAGATGCGAGTGATGCCCTAACACCTTGCATCCAAGTCAAGCTTCAGGTTACTCCCGCTCCACTGTTTATGCTGCCCATTAAAGGCGTCGCTTTTTGGAAATGTATAAGGAGTTAAATGATCTCTGACAGCTGTGAACTGTAGAAAAGAAACAAAAAAGGACCGTATTCTTCAAGGAGCTGCCTTTAATACTGAGAAGCCCTTGCGAAACGTCCGAGTCTGAAGTATGGCAAATGTGAATTGGCCGTAAACCCAGAAGGAGCTGGTTCTCTTCCCTTCCCTCAACCTCCCCAGCTCACTTCCCCGCTGCCCGTTCTCCAGTTCTCCTCTCCAATACAACACTCCCCAGTGCGTTTTAACTCACCTCTGATAGCCTCTCAGACTTTTGGGAATACTATCTTCTTCCGGTACTTTTTTCTTTCTAGAAACCAATAGTGTACCACTCAGACTCATGAGGTGAGAAAGCAGAAGTTCTGAACCTTTGATGGTGTCCCCGACAGGCTTCCCACATACTTCTGCCCTTGGAAACCATCAAATGTCCCTTTCCTCCTACTGCCTTGACAATGAACTTGAGGGGCATGTGGCTCAGTCGGTTGAGCCTCCAACTTCTGCTCAGGTCATGATCTCGTGGTTCATGAGTCCGAGCGCCACATCAGGCTTGCTGCTGTCAGCCTGTCTGTGCAGAACCCGCTTCAGATCCTCTGACCTCCTTCTCTCTCTGCCCCTCCCCCACTTGCACTCTCCCCCAAATAAATAAATATTAAAAAAAAAAATAAGAGCGAACTTGATTATGCCTGGGCGCTTTATAGACAGGTAGCAATTGTAATAAGAAATAGTGTGGATCATTATTAAGTCATTCAGAATGAAGGAGAACCCTGCAACTCTTCATAGCCTTCTTCCTGTCTCTGATGTTCTACCTAATCTCTTCTATGATCTAAATCCAATGTGTTCTATTAGACTCAACTCAAGCCCCCATTGGTCATACTTTTTCTGATTTCTCCAGTGGACACTGAGTAGACACTGAGAGCTTTGTTTTCTGACCTACATTTGTAGTGCCTATAATAATTCTTTTTTTTTTAATTTTTTTTTTTTAATTTTTTTTTCAACGTTTTAATTTATTTTTGGGACAGAGAGAGACAGAGCATGAACGGGGGAGGGGCAGAGAGAGAGGGAGACACAGAATCGGAAGCAGGCTCCAGGCTCCGAGCCATCAGCCCAGAGCCTGACGCGGGGCTCGAACTCACGGACCGCGAGATCGTGACCTGGCTGAAGTCGGACGCTTAACCGACTGCGCCACCCAGGCGCCCCGTGCCTATAATAATTCAATACAGTTGACCTTTGAACAACTTGGGGTAAGGGGCCTCGATCCCCTTGCACAGTCAAAATTCTGTGTATAACTTTTGAATCCACAGAAACTTAACTACGAATAGCCTACCGTTGACCGGAAGCCTGACCCATAACATAAACAGCCAATTAACACATATCTGGTATGCTATATTTTTATATGCTGTATTCTTACCAAAGAGTAAGCTAGAGAAAAGATATGTTGTTAAGAAACATTTACACCACTGTACTGTGTTTACTGAAACAACAACAACAATAACAACCACAACCCAAGTATAAGTGGAGCCATGCAGTTCTAACCCATGTCGTTCAGGGTCAGCTGGACTCATATATTTGGCTAATTTATGTGTATTTTTGCCATTATTTAGATTCCACATAGCTTTACTACTTTAAAGAATCATCCATTGAAAGTGTATTAGCAAATATGGTGAAATACTTGCACCTTGGAGGTCGGTTTACAAATTTGAAGACTGTCTTGTTTTTGGGTTGTATCATTTATGGACATCATCTTCAGGGTCTATACCACACGGTTTGGTGCCTAGTTATGTAATGTCAATAGATTAACATTTCGAACGGCTTGCTGGGGTGGTTCCTATTGAGTACAGATTTCTGTGCATTAGTTTGGTATCCTTAGCAAGGTTGTAAATTTCTTTTTTTTTAATGTTTTTAAATTTATTTTTGAAAGAGTGCAAGCAGGGGAGGGGCAGAGAGAGAGGGACAGAGGATCTGAAGAGGGCTCTGCATTGACAGCAGTGAGCCCATTGTGGGGCTTGAACTCAGGAATGTGAGATCGTGACCTGAGTCGAAGTCAGATGCTCAACCGACTGAGCCACCCAGGGGCCCCAAGATCGTAAACTTCATAAGAACTGAGACCACGGCACGTAGTTTTAACCTCCCTCCTCTTTCCATCCTCAGATCAGAGCTGAACACATTCAGGGGCTCCATCAATACTCTGAGTGCTCACAACAGAGGTTTTGAGAGCTGGAAGAGAGCTTAGAAATCATCTGTCACTCTCTCACTTCCTGTTTAATTAGTGTATTTGCTTTTGTCTCAAATTCTTTCATGGGGCTATGCAAACAACAATTTTACTTTTCATTGTATAAAATTTCATTGAAAACTGCGTGTGTAATTACCTGAAAAGAAGAAAAAAATTCTGCTCAATGGCTAAGTTTCAGTTCCCAAACCTCCCCCTTGGCAAAGCCTTCCCTGACTTTTCCTGGATGATTCATTTACTCATCATCCTAGGCCAGCCATTATTTCATAAACTATACTTCCTTGTAGGTTATATGCTTGTATAAGTTGATTGTTCTTCTCCTCACTAGCCTTTGTAAGCTCCTTAAGGGAAGAGACCACTTCATTGAATTTTGCAAGCAAACACCGACACTTTCAAGAAAATGGCAATGATCCAAGAATGCTTCCCTGCATTCTTGGGACATTATGGGGCAAAGAGGGTGTCAGTGGCGGTTGCTGGACACGCATCATTCTCAAACTAAGTTTCCCTCTGTCTCTCTTTTACATTCTGTCCAACTCTACAGAGAATAGCAAGGCAGCCAAGAAAAGATAGGACAGACTTAAAACAAAGAAACGTCTTTGCTTCTCTTTCATATTAGAAAAGCAATAGAAACTGATTGTAACAAATTTGTAACACATTTAACTGATTGTACAGGCAAGCACAGAGTTAAAAGGAAACGTTTTTTTTCTTGCTCACTCCATTTCCAGTCCCAGAAATAAGTACTGTTAACAACTTGGGGGTGTCATTCTACAAGTTTTTGGAGTGCTTATGCAAATCTCTCCAAACTAATGCATATCCCCACCCCACCCCCAAAATTCAGTCGACTATTGTGTTGCTTTGGCAATTTACTTTTCTTTTCATTATGTGGCATAGATATATTAACACATCTAGAAGGACCTCATGAAGTAGAGTCACTTCATAGTTTAGTGTTGTGAAATGCATTTTACCTTTTGACTGTGATTAACATTTAGGTCTTCACTATAATTTTGCCAGTATCAACAAAGTTGCAGAATGTATATTTGTAAGAATAGCTTTAGGTCCACCTGCTAGTTGGTCATATTTCCTTAGTAAGTGCTCCTCAAAGTGGAATCATGGACTGTAAGGAGTCGTCCATTTGAGATTTTCTGGAATGTTGGCAAATGATTGTTCAGAAGGTCGTACTGATTCATCCTGCCAGTGTTCCAAGTGAGTACGCTCTACCTTTGACATTTTGCTAGGCTGACAGTCATTGAAGTTTGCATTTCTGTAGTTACTAGTGATGTTCAACATCTTTTTTGTATTTTAGCCATATGCATTGGTCCTGTGAATTGTCCATTTATAATTTCCCCTCTCCTATTGTGCCATGCATTCTTTAACATTAATTTATAGGAATCCTTTATATACCACGGATTTTATCTTTTTTTTTTTTTCTTTGCAAATATATTCTTTCAGCTGGCTACTTCCCTTTTAAATTTTGTTCATGTGTTTCTTGCCTTATAGAAGCTTTATATCTTTATGTAGTCATTCCTATCCATCTTTCCCCATGAAGAAAGCGCTGTGATTTGTATACTCAGTGCCATTTAGTGAGATGCAAGGAAGGGACTTGGGCACTAATTGTGGCTGAGTGATCTTTAATAACTAACCCAGGCATTCAACAAGCATGGGAGCATTTTCTAGGTGCTGAGCACTGGGATAAATGCTGAATGCGACACAGTCTGCCCCCTCAGGAAGCTTAAAGTCTCTTGTGAGAGACTCAAAATGTTTGTAGACTAGAAGGGTCGGTGCTACGTTAGGAATAAGCATAGAGCAGGCAGAGGGCGCTGCAGGAGGACTTAGGGCATTTAACAAAGTGCTTGCTGGGCGGCCAGGGACAGAGTCAATCTGGAAGAAGACCTAAATGAGCTGCACTCTTAGCTTGTCCCAGAGAGAGGAAACGGAGCTGGAGGGAAAGATGTTGGTGGCCTATCAGAATGCCTCCAACCAGCACGTCTCAATTTATCGTCCCACTAGGAGACACCCAGGTGTTCCTGAGCCAAGGAACGCGACTCCAGGCCAGACACAGGCCCGGCAAAGCCACACCTGGGTCTGCAGTGCCAGTGACGGACAGACTCGCTTGTTATTTAACTTCTTAGTGCCAGTTTCCTAAACTGCAAAACTAAATGAGATATTAGCGGCTGCCTCACATAATGGGGGAGATTCGACTGCATAACAAGTGGAACGCCCCTTGCACAATACTTGAAGCCAATTTTTTTTCTCCAATCTCCCCCTTGAGTTTTTCCTAGAGTGCCAAGTTCTGGTCATTTAACGAATTTTTTTTTTTTTTTTTGATATAGACAAAGATAAGCCGCTGACTTTGTCTAAAAAATGATCCCTAGGCTGTCACTAATGACTTATGTTAAAGGTGTTTGTGGATTAAAAAAAAAAAAAGACTAGGTTTCTATCTCCCACAAATATGAGATGTGGCATTAAGTATCCAAAAAAAAAAAAAAAAAAAAAAAAAAGAAAGAGAAAATTGTATTTTTCTTCTTTATATGAAATTAGCTTCTCCTCTCTTCCTTATTTATTACATTCTGCCCCTAAGCGGGACTCTGTTTCTGCTATTTGAAAAATGCATGCAAGTTATTTCAGAGGATTTAACAAATCCCTCCCCCCCCCCCCCCCCCATTACTTCCTCCCTCTCTCTGCCTTTCTTATGTGTGTGAACACACCCTGATGTGCATTTATACATTTGACCATTGTGGCATGATGATTTCCTGAAAAATTGATGTGTCTTTTTTTAAATGTTAATTTATATACTTTTGAGAGAGAGCGAGAATGGGGGAGGGGCAGAGATAGAGGAGGACAGAGGATCCTAAGTGGGCTTTGCATGGACAACAGCAAGGCCCATGTGGAGCTTGAACTCACCAACCTGTGAGATCGTGACCGGAGGTGAAGTCAGATGCCCAACTGACTGAGCCACCCAGGCGTCCCTAATGTGTTTTTGTTGTTGTTGTTCTGTTTTTTTTTTTTTTTTTGCCTTTCCCGATTAAAAAAAAAAAAGAAGGTGGGCTCTCTCTCTCTCTGTCTCTCTGTCTCTCTCTCTCTCAGCTTTAGAGATTTTACAGAATCTAAATATAAAAGCTGCTGCTTGTGAGCAACCTCTTTTGAAACATAAAGCTCATTGAAGTTGTTTTCTTTTTTTTTTTAATTGTTTATTTATTTATTTTTGAGGAGGGGAAGAGAGAGAGAGGGAGAGAGAGAGAGAGAGAGAGAGAGATCACAAGCAGGGGGAGGGCAGAGAGAGAGGGAGAGAGAGGATCCCCAGCAGGTTCCGCACCGTCAGCACAGAGCCTGATGCGGGACTCGAACTCACGAACCGCAAGATCGTGACCTGAGCCAAAACCGAGGGTCAGACATTTAACTGACTGAGCTGCCCAGGCACCCCTGAAGATGTTTTCTGAGACATCTCATGGGGTGGGGGCAAGAGGGAGAAGTACCTTGGAAAGCAGCATAGCAAGAGCAATTGTGAGGGGCAGTTTCTAAACCTGAAACAAGGTCAGAGGCCAGCAAGTTTCTCAAGTGACGCTACCTGCACCTACCAGGTGACATATCTCAGGGAGACCTCTGAGAGCAAAAGGCTTTGTGGTGCTGTGGCAGGGCAAGGACCTTAGCTTTAGAATTTCTGTAACCGAGCTCTCTTACCCTGCAGGGAGGCCTCTGGGCCTGACAGTGAGACCAAGGGAGCATGGTGTTCTGAAGAATAGGGTCCTGCAGCAGGTTCTACGTTCTGAAGATGCTCTGGATGGTATGTCCCATGCCACATGCCTTTCTTCAATGTGGCCCTGCCACACCCTCATCAAAGGGAGGGGATTTATTTATCTTCCCTTGAATCTGGGCTGGCCTAGAGATTTATTTGGACACTTAAGAAGCCTTGGAGCTTCTGGAAAGCTCGTTCTCTAGAAACTCCTTCCTGGGATGTTCTACCTCAGAATCCCGCCGCTCTGCTGTAATAAACCCAAGCTACGTAGACAGGCCACATGCCCGCGCTCCCGTCAACGGTACTGACTGAGCTCATCTTTACCGCCAACTCAGCCCACTGTCCAGCCCAGTGCCTGACATGCCAATCAAGAAGCCTCCAGAGGATTCTAGCCCCCAACCATTCAAGTCTTCCCATCAGAATCCATGGTCATTCTGGATCAGAGACAAGCCAGACTCACAGTCCTAACTGAATTCCACCATAAGATTCATCACTGCAATGAAATGGTTCTTGTTTTTTTTTTTTTTTTAATGCAATTCAGTGTTATTTTATGCCACTAACTTAAAAAAAAAACAACCTAGTTTTATTGAGATATGAGGTATAATTTATGTAACATAAGATCAACCATTGGAAGTGCACCATTCAGTGGGGTTCAATGTCACCCACCGTCAATTTTAGGATAAGCCCATCACCCCCAAATTTCCATTTTCATCTTTTCTAGTCAATGTTCACTCTCAATGAGTAGATAATCCTCCCAGCTGGGAACTCACTTAATATTACAATAAACCATAGTTATCCTCACTACTTATGGGACTGTCCTAGACTCCTTGATGTTTTGTAACCCAATCTACATTGTTCTGGAACTGAATCCAGGTGGCTTTCTCTCCAGTGACAACCCCCTCCACCAATGACATCTTCAGAGACTAAGAATTAAAAAAAAAAAAAGAAAAGAAAAGAAAAAAAAATTCTCATGGAGGTGACACTAAAGCATCTGAGAGAGACCAATAAAAATATTACCTAGGGTCTAAACACTGAGACTTGAGGGGGTTACGTGAAGCAAAGAACACAGCCCCTACCAACAATACTCTCTTTCTTCCTTGTTTTTAAATCACATCGATTTACCAAGAGAAGACATGTGAGTGCCCTCCTTAGAGCTTTTGGAAAGAGTTCCAAGCATGCTGGAGCGTCTCAATAAATAGGGAACATCTCGATAGTGGCTCATTTGCCTAATCAATCCTTCCTCTCAGATATTTTGATATTTAGGTTGGCAAAGAATAAAAATAGGAAGTTCCTGAACTTCTAAGGAATTTTAAGTCTAGGATTCCCTGAGACGATGGAAGCATAATAGCTTCCCACTGGAGACTGTGACTTTCATTTCCTTGTACAATCCTGAAGCAGACCTGAGAAGCAGGTCCGTGTGGCGGCACCCAGAGAATGGCCCGGTAAGATTGGTAGCATTTCCCACTTAAAGGTAGTCCATGGGGGTAGAGGAGACTGCTCTGCTCACCATATTCTGTAGCTATTTGTGGCTCATGGACATGTGTAGAGCTCTTAGAAACTGTTCTAGAAATCAGTCAGCCCCTTGACTTCATCACATTATGAACCATACATGAACCTGAGTCTATCAACTCATATAAACAGGGAACATTGAATCCCAATTTCCTTAAAATCTGGTTGAATTAGTCTAAAGGAGCATTCAATGATCTTTCCATGTAGCTTGGGTTTTTTCTAGAAAAGTCAACCCCAAATGAGGTCCTGGGAGGTCACAGATATTTGGAGGATCTTTGACTGTGTTATGTTCCTTAACTCTGTCTATTTAAAAAAAGTTTTATTGAGATATAATTGATATCACAAAAATCTGCATATATTTACTGTATGCATTTTGATCAGTTTGGCTGTAGATATACATCCATGATACCATCACTACAATCAAGGTACTAAACATATCTATCACCTCCAAAAGTTTCCTTGTGTTCTTGTGTGTGTGTGTGTGTGTGTGTGTGTGTGTGTGGTAAAACCACTTAACATGAGATCTATCCTCTTAACATATTTAAAGTGCATAATATGGTATTGTTAAATGAACTACAGGTACTGTGTTGTACGGGAGATATTTAGAACTTTTTCCTCTTGCATAACTGAAACTTTATACCTATTGACCATCAACTCCTCAATCCTCCTCTCCACAGCTGGCAACTGCCATTCTATTCTCCGCTTCTATGAGTTTGACTATTTTAGACACCTTGAATAAGCGGAACCACGCAATATTCGACCTTCCGTGACTTGCTTGTTTCATTTAGTGTAGCGTTCTCTAGGTTTCGGGTATTAACCTCTTATCAGATAGATGGTGTGCAGACATTTTCCCCCAATATGTAGGTTGCCCTTTCAGCCTGTTGATGGTTTCCTTTGTTGTACAGAAGCATTGTAGCTTGATGTAGTCCCGTTTGTCTGTGTTTGATTTTGGCTGGTGCTTTTTGTGTCCAATCCAAAAAATCATTGCCAAGACCAATGTCAAAGAATGTTTTCTTCAAGTTTTACAGTTTCAGGTCTTGTGTTTAAGTCTTTAACCCACTTAGAAGTGAGTTTGTGTATGAAGTAAGATGGGAGTCCGGTTTCATTCCATTGCATGTGGACAGTTTTCCCAGCACCATTTGTCAAAGAGATGATCTTTTCGGCGTTGTACTTTTGACATCCTTGTTGAAGATCAATTGACCATATATGCATGGATTTGTTTCTGGGCTCTCTGTTCTATTCCATTGGTCTATGTATCTGTATTTATGCCAGTACCCTACTGTTTTAATTATTATAGCTTTGTAAATTATTTTGAAGCCAGGAAGTGTGATACCCCCAACTTTGTTCTTTCTCAAGATTCCTGGGGCTATTCAGGGTCTCTTGTGGTTCTGTATGAATTTTAGGACTATTTTTTCTATTTCTGTAAAAAATGCCATTGGGATTTTGACAGGCATTGAATTGAATGTATAGTTGGCTTTAGGTAGTATGAACATTTTAACAATAGTAATTCTTTTTTTATTAATTTTTAAAAAATGTTTATTTATTTTTGAGAGAGAGACACACAGAGCATGAGCAGGGGTGGGACAGAGAGAGAGGGAGACACAGAATCTGAAGCAGGCTCTAGGCTCTGAGCTGTCAGCACAGAGCCCAATGTGGGGTTCGAACCCACGAACAGTGAGATCATGACCTGAGACAAAGTTGGATGCTTAACCAACTGAGCCACCCAGGTGCCCCACAATATTAATTCTTCCAATCCATGAACATGGAATGTGCTATGATCTGAATGTTTATGTCTGCCCCAAATTTATATGTTAAAATTCTAACCCCCATGGTGATAGCATTAGGAGGTAGGGCCTTGGGATGTGATTAGGTCATGCAGACAGAGTTCTCATGAATGGGAATAATGCCTTTATAAAAGAGGCTCCAGAGAGCTGGATCTCCCATTCCATTACGAGGACATAGAGAGAAGTCAGCAGTATACAACCCAAAAGAGGGTCTTCACCAGGACTCGACTATGCTGTTGATCTTGGACTTCCGGCCGCTAGAGCCATGAGAGATAAATTCGTGTTGTTTATAAACTACCTGGTCTGTAGTATTTTGTTATAGGAGCCCAAATGGGTGAAGGCAGTTTGTCTTTCCATTTACTTGTATCTGCTTTAATTTCTTCCATCAATGTTTTATAGTTTTCAGTGCACAACTCTTTCACCTCCTTTACTTATTCCTCAGTAGAAGAAGAGAGAGAAAATTCAAATAAATAAAATTAGAAACAAAAAAGGAGGTATTAAACTGATGCCACAAAAATACAAAGGATCAAAAGATAATACTATGAACATTGATATGCCAACATGTTGGATAACCTAGAAGAAAGGGATAAATTTCTAAAAACATACAACCTGCCAAGACTGAATCATGAGGAAATGAAAATTGTTCATGACCAATAATGAATATGGAGATTGAAATCAGTAGTGAAAAACTCCCAACAAAGAAAAACCCAGGACCAGCTGGCTTCACTAGTGAATTTTATTAAACCTTTATAGAAGGATTAACACCAATCCTTCTCAAACTCTTCCAAAAATTTGAAGATGAGGGAACACTTCCAAACTCATTTTATAAGGCCAACATTGCCCTGATACCAAAACAACACAAAAAGGCCACAAGAAAAGAAAATCATAGGCTAATACTCCTGATGAACATAGGTGCAAAAATCTCCAACAAAATTCTAGCAAATCAAATTCAACAATACGTCAAGTATGATTTATTTATTTTTGGGATGGTTCAACATATGCAAATCAATCAATGTGATAAATCACATTAACATTATGAAATGAAAAATTAACAATCATATGGTAATCTAGGGGGCTGGGTGGCTCAGTTAGTTAGGCATCTGACTTTTTTTTTTTTAATTATTTTTAACGTTTATTTATTTTTGAGGCAGAGAGAGACAGAGCATGAACGGGGGAAGGTCAGAGAGAGAGAGGGAGACACAGAATCTGAAACAGGCTCCAGGCTCTGAGCAGTCAGCACAGAGCCCGACGCGGGGCTCGAACTCACAGACCGCGAGATGGTGACCTGAGCCGAAGTCAGACGCTTAACCGACTGAGCCACCCAGGCGCCCCAGGCATCTGACTCTTGATTTCAGCTCAGGTCATGATCTCACAGTTCGTGAGACAGAAAACTGTGTTGGGCTCCGTGTTGACAGAGTGGAACATGCTTGGGATTCTCTCTCTCCCTCTTGCTCAAAATAAATAAATAAACATCAAAAACATTGTACGATCATCTCAATAGGCGAGGAAAACACCTTTGGCAAAATTCCATAGCCTTTTATGTTAAAAATGTTCAACGAATTAGGTACAGAAGGAATGTTCCTCAACGTAATAAAAGCCATATATAAGAAGCTTCCAAGTAATGTCATACTCAGTGGTGAAAAACTGAAAACTTTTCTTCTAAGATAAAATCAGCTGCACTGTATACATTAACAACCAACTATCTGACAAGGAAATTAAGAAAAGAATCCCATTTACAATAATATGTGAAAGAATAAAATACTTACGAGTAATCTTTATTCCCATGCTTCGAGAGCGCCAGGGAGATGGCAATCTGCCACCTGTACATTTTACTTTCAGCTATTGTGGATCACATCAGAGCCGCCCAGGAAGCTCCATGGTGGACCCACTGAAGGGCACTAAAGTTCCAACCTAGAGAAGAGCAGCTCATCGCATACATGCGTGACTCCTGGGGGTGCTATATCAGGGATGGTGACATCTCCAGGAGTGGCCAGCAACGTTGTCTGGTCATAACTCTGTCCTCTGGGTTCTGGTTCTGTATTCCACTGCCATGCATTCCCTTGCCCTTCACCATGTGGTGTGTGGTCCACATCTGATTGCCATCAAAACTCTTAATAATATTGGAGTCTTCAGTCTCTGCCCCTAATTGCATGAAGTTCAGTTTTCTAAAACACAGAGATGTCCTGCTTTTCGGACTCACTGTTATGTGACTGTCTCCCTGTCCAGTTATTTCTCTTCCTATTTGTTACTGTATGGATCTATGCAATTCTGTTCACGCATATTTTGAGCGACTGCTCAAAATTCTCAAAGGAGAATGCTTTCTGCTTACATATGACCTTAGAAAAGCCTGTGGGAGAGGCTTACATTCAGTGACCTAGTTGCAAATTGAAACTTACAGACTACATGCTACTTGGAAGTTTTCTCGGTATTCAAAGGCTCTTTTTTTCTCTGGCCATTTTCAATCTCCTATTATTCAAGGTCCTTTGGGTTGAAAAGAAAATGCAGTTTAAAATGATGTAAGGAGGTCACAACACTTTGCAGCGTCCCTGTTGGCTTTCCTTTTTGCTAGGGACAGGACAGGATGCAGTAAGGTTGCTGATGTTAATTAGTGAATAAGAAGAGAGAAGAAAAGATGGGGAAGGGGAGGTGGGAGGAGCAACTTCTCGGACAATCAGGGTACTTTAGATGCATGGGCCCCACTTGCTGTGGGTGCGTGGAAATGAGCGAGAACACACGTGAAGGTGTCAGAGTGGGCACGTCAGGCACTTTCAGTTAACCTTTACTTAGGTGGTCTTAGGTGCCTCTGCCTTTTATCCTTTGGAACGGTCTGCATTCATCGCCATTGGCTGAAATTTTGTTTTGTGTCTGAGCCAAAGCCCATCAAGCTTTCTTTAAAAATAATGAGTCGTCGTCATTTTCTTAAAAAGGGGAAAAGAAAAGGCTAATCAGTAAGAGTGATATGGAGGGAAAAATTGGCATGCACGCGTCAAGTGATTTAAGTCCCTTTGCAAGTGAGGGCTTCCTCCAAGGGGCAGACCCCGCCTGGTAGACTTAATTGGGAGTTGGGCGGGAGTCTGGCGGCAATCCAAGTCAGAGCAAGCCCTGGGGGAGAGGCGTGTGTGGGAAGCCCGGTGAGGGTGAGGGGCGGGCTGAACACCTGAGCAGTCAGGATTGCAAAGGTCTCCAGGCAAAGGCGGCCCTGGCCTCAACAAGAGCCAATTAGGGAGAATGACATGGCTTCCCAACTCATTAATTCCTGCCACTAGAGAATACAGATCCTTCCCCCATGTCTCAAGGCCAAGGCCACAGTGTGCTTGTAGCTTGCAGAGTCACTGAGTGAGCCTCACTGCGGCGGGACTCTCCCCCACCCCCGCGGTTGAGGGTTGGGTGGGGCGTCCTTGTGATGGACAGGTGGGGAAGTCATGGAATGTGGGGAGAAAGAACTCTCAGCCAGTCCCCACCAACCCTTACATCTTGCACAGGAAGAGAGCAATGCTCAGAAACCCTGACTTTTCTGGGAACATGACTTAGTGGCAAAGCCCCACCTGAACCCAAGCCTCCGCATTCCAAGGCCAAATGCTTTCCCCTCTTCTGCTCTGAGGCTTTATGGGTGTGTATGAGTCTGTTTGGGTTGCTATAACAAGCACCATAGACTGGGGCTTAAAAAACAGAAACTTGGGGTGCCTGGGTGGCTCAGTTGGTTAAGCGTCTGACATTGGCTCAGGCCATGATCTCACAGTTTGTGGGTTTGAGCCTGACATTGGGCTCTGTGCTGGTAGCTCAGTACCTGGGGCCTGCTTCGGATTCTCTGCCTTCGTCAATCTCTCTCTCTGCCCCTCCTCCACTTGCCCTCTCCCTCTCCCTCTCTCTCTCAAAAATAAATATACATTAAAAAATTAAAAAAAACCCAGATACTTATGTCTCACAGTTCTGGAGGCCAGAAATCCAAGATCTAGATATTAGCAGGGGTGGTTTCTTCTGAGCCCTTGCTCCTTGGCTTGTAGATTTTCAGGCTTTTATGCTGTGCCCTCGTGTGGTCTTCCCTGTGTGAGCAACTCTGATGTCCATGCTCAAGTTTCCCCTCCTCTTTTAAATTAAAAAAAAAAAAAATTGTCTTTTTGTTTATTTTTGAGTGACAGAGTGAGACAGAGCACAAGCAGGGGAGGGGAGGAGAGAGAAGGAGACACAGAATCCGAAGCAGGCTCCAGGCTCTGAGCTGTCAGCACAGAGCATGATGTGGGGCTCGAACTCATGAACCCTGAGATGATGACCTGAGCCGAAGTCAGACCCTTAACCTACTAAGCCACCCAGGTGCCCCATATTTCCCTTTTGTATCAGGACACCAGATTGGATTAGGGCCCAGCCTAATGGCCTCACGTTAACTAACTCATGTTTTAAAGGCCCTATCTCCAAATACTGTCACATTCTGAGACACTGGGGGTAAGTCCTTAACATATGAGTTTTGTGGGGACACAGTTCGACTCATAACCAAGTGTGACAAAAGCCACCGAGAGCGTGGAAGGGAGATCCTAGTCTGTGCTTGTGTTGTTTCTGTGCAGTCACTGGCTCAATGTGAAAACACTCATTATGTAGCCGTAACCTTATGTCATTGTCTTTGTTTTGCCTCGGAAATGATCCTTCTCTGTCATAGACCTTTAGAAAGTGAGCCACATTCCACAAGGGGGCTGACGTTCCCTCTCCATAGTTGGCTATAGCTGCAGAAAGGTTGGGGGAGAGCTAGTGTGAGAATCTATAAGGCATGGTGGTCTTTAAACTTCCCTGGAATGCTCCGGAGAGAAATCCTAATTTCCTTCTGTTTTGTACGTCCTTTTTTCCTTTCCCTCAGGAATACACTTTAAGTCGTGTAACATTTTTTACAATGTTTTTTCTTTGACATCTCGAACATTATATAATTTCCCTTTGTATTTGCATTGCCATCTGTACACCTGCAAAGAAAAACAGCAGTTACAAAGGCCATTGAGGCCCTGTCCTTGGGGGGAGTTTAGGGTTATAGCTGGAATGGAATCTTGGATCCTAGATTTTATGTCTCAACTGTCACTATCTATGCTCCAGGTACAGAGAGTATAATGTTTTCTTTTCTTTTCTTTTCTTTTCTTTTCTTTTCTTTTCTTTCCTTTTCTTTCCTTTCCTTTCCTCTTCTTTTCTTTTCTTTTTAATGCTTAATTTATTATTTTTGAGAGAGAGAGAGAGAGAGAGAGAGAGAGAGAAAGAGAGCGTGAGCAGGGGAGGGTCAGAGAGAGAGAGTGGGGGACAGAGGACCTGAAGCAGGTTCCACGATGACAGCAGAGAGCCCCGTGTGGGACTGTTCCCTAGGACCTCATTCACCCAACTGATTCCAGTCTCCTCAACTGTGAAACGGGAGAAATTTCTGCCAGGCCTCTTTCATGGGTTGTCACGAAGATACAATGAGAATATACGTGGAATCCGGAACTGTGTAATATACATGCATGTATGCACAGTTACATCTCTATGTATGTGTGTATGTGTAAGTAGTTAATGCATATGTGAATGTGTGAACTACTCTTAACATCTCCCAGTGATTGTTTTATGTGCGATGTGACAATAACGAAGGACTAAGATAGGGGAGACAAATTTGAGTTTCGAATTCAAATTCCAAAAGGATCCTATGTTTGGGAGGGGAAGAAGGTGTCGGTATATGACTTCATTTGTGGTAAGAGTGAAGGATGTGTGGCTTACGGATTGTCTCCACTTTGTTTTCCAAAAATTACATTCCTGGACATCTAGCTTTATAAAGATGAAATGTGTCCCTGATGAAAGAAATGATTGTTGTCAGTCGGGGCTATCAAACAGAGCATGTAAGTGTGTGTCCTTATGATGTGGTTCAAGAGGCCTGTCATCCTCCCCTGCTTTCCGCCCCCCTCAAGGAGATGGCAGTTAATTAAAAAAAAATTTTTTTTTAATGTTTTATTTATTTTTGAGAGACAGAGGGAAACAGAGTACAAGCAGGGGAGGGGCAGGGAGAGAGGGACACAGAATCCGAAGCAGGCTCCAGGCTCTGAGCTGTCACCACAAGGTGACGCCCATGCTGGGGTGGGAGCTGGTCTGGGTCTGGCCCACCTTAAGATGGCCCCCGTCTATCTATCCTTGGCTGGGGTTCAGAATCCGGCCAGACTCATGGAAGGACACGGCCAGCAGCAAGACTATTGAAAGACAGGTCAGAGTTCTGGATTCTCCTCTCCGGGTGTCTCTGGAATGGATGCAGAGTTGATGCTGAGTTTCCCAGGCTGGAGGGGCACTGGTTGGTCCGACCTGGACAGAGCCATCCATGCCCGAGGGTTGTCTCAAGCCAGGAAAAAGCTCCCAGGAGTTCCTGTAAACTCCAATCTGCTTTGTTATTGTGTTTGTTTTTAATGATACCTACCTCAGTGGGCAATTTTTCCCCTCCCTTGAACCATGACTTATTAGTTTCATTTAATGGTTTCCTCCTACGCCAAAAAATAAAATGGAGCAGCTTACTGAGATACTAAAAGAGAATAAAGCAAATAAATAGAAAGACCCCTTGTGGTGCGTGGGAAGTACAATGAAGGTCAAGTGAAGGCTCAGTGTGCAGACTTATACAGAGATCATTTGTTTGGTGTGGGGTTGTCTCTGGTTCTCTAGGGAGGCGCCATGCCCTTCACCTTGGGTTTCCCATTGTACTGTATCCTGTGCAGGGCCCAAAGGTGTTCAGAGTGATGAGGGAGTGTAAGGCAAGCTGACAGACCACAACCCCTCCCCAGCCCCGGGGTGGGATGTGTGTGATATTCCTGGGCACTCCTGGCTGCCCAAGAACAAAGGAAAGGGGAAAAACAAAAGATTAACTGATAGCGATCAGAGTCCTGTGGGACACCGGTCTCCACCCATTTACAAATATCTTAGTAAATTACAAGAAAAAGGCAGTCTAATCAATAGCCTAATCCCCAGAAACTTATAGATTCCGTTTCTTGGAGCCCCAACATCACCCTCCCCTCCTTAGTGATGTGGGGAAGAAAGGCAGAAGGAAATGGCAGGTAAAATTACATTTCCTTATGACCTGCAGCCCATTGGCAAATACTTGAGGCAGGCAGAGCAAAATGTTTCTCCAGGAACTGCCTACTGTCTCAAGGTTAATGCTTTGCTAGAGGGAAAAACACCCTTAGCTTGACGCTAGCTAGGCCTCCAGGGTCCCGGGAGTCTTCTTTAGCATATGAAAATCTCACTGGAAACTTCCCCTGGATTTTACCTCCCCCAACTCCCAGGTATATAACCAGTCTCTCTTCAAGGTCCCTGGGCAGCTTTTCCTGCCCACAGGCCTGTCCCCGTGCTTTGATAAAATCACCTTTTTGCACCAAAGACGTCTTCAGGAATTCTTTCTTGGCTCCAGAAATTCAGAATTCAGAATTCAGGAATTCTTTCTTGGCTTTCTTCGGCTCCAGACCCCACGAACCCCACCATCACCCCAAAAAACTCATCAGTAGAGCTGCTTTGTCCATAAAGGCCGCTGCTTCGTTCGCCATGCCCTCTCTCTCTTTCCTGACTGCTGGTCAGATGCAGCCGAAGGAATGGCCTGCCCGCCGACCGGGAACACGAGTTAGAACTTTATACAAATGAGAATAAGCTTCTGCTGCGTTTGGTCTTGCTTGTCGAAGCAGTTAATCTATGCGATTAACACACTTTCCACTGTACTCTGTGCAGCCTTGGGAACAAGAACTCGGGAGACAATCAGAATCGAGTGTTGGCTGTGAGCCTCTACCTGGTGATCTTGAGAATTTGGACTTGCCCTCTGAACCCTTTTTCCCCTGGTGTCTCAGAGGGGCCACAGGCCTCCTTAGGACAGATTTCTGGTTCTGCCCCGGAAGTTTCCCTCAGTCTCTATTGTCTCTGTAAGTAAGGGTCCTGAGTGATAACTTTCCGGAGGTGGGCAAGCCATCCCTTCACAGCACAGGGGTGCTGGAAACTGACGGGGTGTGCAACTGCCTGGGTTCTGGAGCCTCCTGCTTTGCGAGCTCACAGGCCCTGTATGGTCTCATGGGAGGCCAGCCCCGGCCTCTGGGAAGGCTCATTCCCCCCCCCCCCCCCCCCCCCCGCCCTGGGGCAACTCTAGGTGTGCAAATAGCTCAGGGAAGGATCATTTAAAATCGCCTTTAAAGCCTGATTTGTAAATAATCTAAGACTGAAGACAGAGCAAGTTAAATATTTATTTGAAGATTATGTCTCTAAAGAGGGATTGTTGAAAATTAGTGAGTGCTTTGCCTTCTTCTCTTTCCCCTCCCCTGCTGGAGGGCATATTATTTTTACGGTGGTGTTTGACAGCCAGAACAAGCCTCTGTAGATTTAGTGGTTGTTTGTAGTGGCATTTATGTGTTTGAATGAGCTGGGCAAACAGGAGGGAGGGAGGTGGGGGTGGTTAATTAACTCTGCGAATCTCTTGCTAACACTTCCACACTCAGAACATGCCAGTAAAAGAACCATTCACAGGTTTTTACAAAAGAAATCCTTCCCTTAACATGGCAGGTTTGGAAAGCACAGCAAATCCACACCCCTGCCTTACAGATTCAGGATCTTCAAAGAGAAATACTTGCTTCTGGGCAGAAAATATCTGTGGCCATAACTTGCCGGGCCAGCTGCCCGGCCTGTTCCTGGGATAATGTCACTCATTCAACTCATTCATCACACATTTTACTCATCACCTGATGGTTCTAGACCCGTAGGTATATAGCTATACATACCCATATACATATACAAATATATTTCCATATATGGACACATACACGTGTATTTACACACACATGCATGCACTCACACACATACACATACATATTCATATACAGATACATATTCACACACATGTACACACATGCATATGTATATATACACATGATGCACACACATATACATACATACACACACATACAGAAATATATATTTATATATGGATACATATTCATCCACATGGACATATACATGTATATTTATACATATGTATGTATACACACATACATATACATACACATACATATACAGATACATATATATGCCAAACCTGCTTTCTAAGGCGAACAGAGAAAGTTATTTGAAAAATTGCTAATTTTTTTGTAGTGAATTAAAATCAAGCTTGAGAAAAAATACCAATATTGCTCAAATATTGCTCAGTCAATATATCAATTTACCCAGAACATTTTCCTCTCCCAGGAGATTGTGTTAGAAGGTGACCCCTGAGAGTATGAGTCCCATGTCCCCCTGAGATTGTGAATTCTTGGTAACTGACTTCTCTGGGCCTTGTCTCTAAGAGATTGGATTAAATCAGTGTTCCCTAAACTTGCATGATCTTTTTTTTTTTTTATGTTTTCATTCATTTTCGAGAGACAGAGACAGAACGTTCGCTAGGGAGGGGCAGAGAGAGAGGGAGACAGAATCCGAAGCAGCCTTCAGGCTCTGAGCTGTCAGCACAGAGCCCAATGGAGGGCTCAAACCCATGAACTGTGAGATCATGACCTGAGCTAAAGTCAGACGCTTAACTGACAGAACCACTCAGGTGCCCCTAAACTTGAATGATGTTAAGGATCACCTGGATGTTCTGCTTCAGTAGATCTGAGATGAGGCTTGGGAATCTATAATTTTTTTTAAGATTTAGGTCCACTTTCTTGGTCTTCTTCTATAGTTCTAATAAAGGCCCAGGTGATGCTTAAGACCCAAAATGTTTGGAAAATCCTGGAACAGATGATCTTTGCGGTCCTGCCTGGGTATGACATTTTAATATCTTTTTTCCAGGGCCTCTTTAGTCCCCTTCAATGGATATCTCTGGAAAAGCTTTAATAAGAACACTGATGATCAGTAGATTTTTTTTAAACAAGTAAAAGAGAAAAGTGTGAGAGAAGGGCCATACACGAATTTTTCACCATCATTGTGGAACCTTAGCTCACTGATGATCTTATTGAAGGGGGTAGCGGTGACATAATGGGGGCAGATTCCCTCAGCGATAAATAGTCCAGTGGCAAAATTAGGACAAGGCTACTGTATTGTGTCAGGGCCCGAGGACGGTGCAGACCTCTCACAGCTGTTGAGTGAGGGTCAGGACCCAGCGTCCGTGCTCTGGAGGCCACTGGGCACTGCAGGCACCTTTTCTCTCCCTGACCTGTCTCCACATGGGACAGGGAGGTCAAGAACTCATAGGCACTTCCTCTCTGCCCTTTCCTCAGTTTCCCCAGCCCTGGGACACCACTTCCTCTAATACCTTGCTCTTCTTCTGTCTCTTCTCCAAGGCACCATCACACCTGTCCTTTCCTCCACGGAAGATGCCTCTTCTGGCTTAGCAGCCACCCCTCGTGCATTGGGGGTGGGGGGGGGGGGAGGATGAGGGGTCTGTAAGTTCTTCTGATTCCCTGGGCTCAGATTCCAACGGTCTCTGCCACTCTTCCCTCCAACCTGGCCCTCACGTTCAACACATCACCCATCTTGCCTGATGTGTCCACATCCATGCCCTTCTGTGCATTCACACCCTTCCTTACGCCATCATTGTCTCTTGCTGCAAAGGCCTCTGCCGGTCCGGACCTGGCCTTTGTTCTCTCCCCACCTCCAATTCACACCCGAGCTTCTGGGGCGACGTGAGTCAAACCATTCCATTCTGTCTGCTGCAGACAGTGAAGGTCCAACCCGTCATGGCAAATGAGCACTCCTGTCCCCTGACCCAAGCACACAGCCTCGCGCCCTGCAGGTGCCGTCCCTCCACTCCCCATCGTTCGGACATACCTGCCTTCTTGCATGCACTCTGTCCCCTCCTGCCAGAACGCCCTCCTTGTTTTCACCTATCTTCAAGTCTTGGTATAATGCCAGCTCCAACCTAAAGCCTCTCCTAATCCTGCTATCTGGAACTAATCTCTCCTTCCTCAGTGCGCTCCTTCGTTTCTTTACACAACTCCTTTGGCTCTTATCGCGTTCTGCCTGGTGGGATAGTCACACGGCTTACATCACCCCAGATGGTGAGTTTTTTGGATGAGAGGCTTGTTCATATTTACAGCTCCTATCCGATATTTGACCCTCCGTGGAGACCCGGTGGAAGTCACATTACTGGCACTCAGTATGCCAACAAATTTACTATGCTTCACAGCAATGCTTTTATATAGATTTCTCTCTATTTGAATCTATCTTCTCAATCACACAGCTGTTTTTCGTGGAAACAGTACTTGTTTCTCTTTTTAACTCAGTCTCTTAAACAAGACCAACAGACATTCATCATTTACTAGACTAACTTTCTCATACGATTATATACGGAGTGTCTGTCACGGACACGTGTTGAGTGATTTGCGTATTTTATTTTATTTTATCCTCTCCAGGGAGGAATCTCTTCATTGTACAGGTGAGAACAACTGAGGCTCTTCGAGACTGCAGAGTTTGACCAGCCTCACAGCTGGTAAATACCCGGCTGGG